>NW_012121154.1:2225337-2259769 GCF_000951035.1 Colobus angolensis palliatus | reverse complement strand
TGGCTGGGTCATATGGTACATCTAGTTCTAGATCCTTGAGGAATCGCCATACTGTTTTCCATAATGGTTGAACTAGTTTACAAATGTTGAGTGCACACACATTTAGAATTGCTATGTCATTTAGGTGAATTGATTACTTTATCATTATATAATGTTCCTTTCTGTTCCTGATAAATCTCTTTATGCTAACATCTGCTTTACCTAATATTAATACAGCTAGTCTTGCTTTCCTCTTAATATGTGTGTTGTATATCTTTTTAAATCTTTTTACTTTAAAACTGTATATGTAATTTTATTTAAAGTGAATTTCTTACAGACAGTATACAGTTGGATCAGTTATTTTAATCCACTCCTCCAATCTCTTTTATTAGTATATTTGAAACATTTAATGCAATGTGATATTGAAAAATTGAAGCTTAATTCTGCATTTATATTGTTTGTTTTCTGTTTGTTCTCTTTTTCACTTCTCTGTTCCCTTCTCCTTCCTTACTGTATGTTACTTAAACATATTGTGAAAGTCCATTTTGAGAGATTTATAGCGTTTTAAAGTGTATCACTTTATAGGGTTTTGTTGTTGTTATTGTTGTGGCTGCTGCTGCTGTTGTTGTTGCTGCTGCTGCTGCTGCTTTAGCTATTACATTTTTGTATTAGTCTGTTCTCATGCTGCTGATAAAGACATACCCGAGACTGGGAAATTTACAAAAGAAAGAGATTTGTTGGACTTACAGTTCCACATGGCTGAAGAGACCTCACAATTATGGTAGAAAGTGAAAGGCACATCTCACATGGCAACAGACAAGAGAAGAGAGCTCCTGCAGGGAATCTTCCATTTTAAAACCATCAGATCTCTTGAGACTTATTCAGTATCACAAGAGCAGAACAAGAAAGACCTGCCCCTATGATTCAATTACCTCCCACCAGGTTCCTCTCACACCACAAGGGAACTGTGAGAGTTACAATTCCAGATGAGATTTGGGTGGGAACACAGCCTAACCCCATCAGTTATGTATGCATAACTTATCAAAATCTACTGGTGAGTACATTTTACCATTTTAATTGAAGTATAAAACCCTTGTCTCAGGCCTGGCGCAGTGGCTAATGCCTGTAATCCCAGCACTTTGGTAACCAAAGGCGGGTTAATTACTTGAGGTCAGGAGTTTGAGACCACTCTGGCCAACATGGCAAAACCCTATCTCTACTAAAAATACAAAAATTAGCTGAGCATGTGGCACGTGCCTTTAATCCCAGCTACTCAGGAGGCTGAGGCACAAGAATCACTTGAACCTGGAAGGCAGAGACTGCAGTGATCTGAGATCACACCAGTGCACTCCAGCCTGGGTGACAGAGTAAGATCTTAGTCAAAATAAATACATAAATAAATAAAAATAAAGTCCTGTATCTCTTTATGTTCTATATTTTCTCTCCTCCATTTATAATATGTATGTCACAAACATTTTTTTCTACATACATTGAGAATCACAATTGATGGTTTATAATTATTGCCTCAAACATGAACATAATTTATAAAGCTCAAGAGGAGAAGAAAAGCTTATTGTATTTAGACACGTTTATTCTTTTTGTATTCTTCTTGCTTCCTTATTTTCCCAGATTCCTTCTTTTATCCCTTAATTTCTGATTGGAGAAATTTTGTTAACTCTTATTTTAGGGTGGCTCTGCTACAATGAAACAGGGCTGCCATCTTACTCTTGCCAGGTGGGTTGGAAGCACAGGTTCTGCATTTAGCATCCATTGACACCTGAGGTTGGGAAAGGGGTCCTCATTATTGCTGCATGAGAGTTAAAATTCTGACTTCCCAAGAGGTCTCCTCTGACACTATGTGTGTGTGTTGTGTATGGGAAGGGATGATCTTGTTACTGCTGTGTGATGGTGGGTGTCCTGATTCTCCAGTGGGCTCCTTTGATATCACTCTGGTAAGTAGTGGGGAGGGATGGCTTGTCACTAATGGATAGCGGTAAAAGTTTATGCTCCCTACATAGCCTCTACTGTTATTATGGGGTGGGTATGTATGTGTTGGGGTGTGCATGGTGAGGATGAAATACCTGGCATCACACTTCACCTTCTCTGATATCACCTTGATGAGGTTGCTCCCTACTTGGTCTTTGCTGGCAGAAATAGAAGTGTGGCTGCAGTTTTTTTGATGATGTTGGGTGGGAGTATATTCCATACCATTTGCTGCTTCCCTGATCCTTTTGCTAGAGAAAGCTGGCTTTGCTAGGGCCGTTTGCTTATTCTGTCTCTATCTGTTGGTGTTTCTAAGTTACCTCTTTCTCTAATATCCAGACTGGTTTACATAAAGTCAAAGAAAACCCAGGAAAATTACCACCACATTTTTTCTTGGGTCTTGAGATTCTTAGCTGGTTTGCCGCCTTCTCTCTACTGTTAAGAAACTTCTTAAGTTTCTTTTAAATTTAATGTCTAGAAATTTTAGTTGTATTTAGTGGTAAGAATAGGACACAGTCTATCTTCCCAAAAGCAAATGTCTTGACTTAACCATTATCAGATTACTGTCTTTTGAATGGGAACAAAGTTTAGAATGGTGCAGAACAGTTAGGACATTCTTCTGTTATCCAGGAGACTTATGTCAGCATAGTAACTTTGAAAATAATGAGCTGTGATTGGATTCTGTATATATTGTTAAAATTGTGGCACAAATATTTGGTGTATTAGATACAGAGTGAGGGGAAAAGAGAGCTATGAAGTATGACTTTAAAATTTTGATCTAAGCAACTGAAATAATGGACTTGCCCTAAACTGAAATAAGGAAGACTGTGGGTAGGTGAAATCTGAAGAGAGCAGAAGACCAGAAGTATGGTTTTCACATAACATAGTGATTTATATTAAACATCAAATACAAGTATTGCATAGCCAGTCAGAGATGTGATCCAGAGTTTGGTGGAAAGGCCTGGGATAGACACATAAATTTGAAAATCATCATGTTAGTTAAGACCCCGAGAGCAAAGATCACTAGGGGAAAGACAGAGTTAGAGACCAGAATGAAAGGCTGAGTCCTAGGGCCCTGTCATATTAAAAAGTCTTGGAGAAGAAGAGAAACAGGCAAAAAATAATTGGCCAGAAAGGTAAAGGAAAATCAGAGCATGACATTTTGAAAGCAAGAAAATATGTCAAAAAGAATAGGGAGGCCAACAGTAATAGAATGTTTCTGATAGGTCAAATGAGAGGAGAAGAGAGATTTCTAACTGGACTCCTGTATTATCTTTTCAGGCTGTTATTGAAAAAAAATACTTTAAACCGGGCAATTTATAAATAGCAAAAACTTATTTCTCTCACTGTTCTGGAGCCTGGAAAGTCTAAAATCATAGTGCCAGCAGATTGTGTCTGGTGAGGCCCCATTCCTCATAGATGGTGCCTTATTGATACATTCTCTCATGGCAGAAGGGACCAGGAGACTCCCTCAAACCTCTTTATAAAGATATTAATCCCATTCCTAAGGGCGGAGCTCTCAGAGTCAAATCACTTCCTAAAGGCCCCATATTTGAATAATATCACATTGGGTGTTAGGTTCCAACATATGAGTGTGGGGAGGGTATGAATATTCAGACCCTATAAAGTTATTATTGTATAATGATAGATACATTAGTTTGTTATTGTTTCCATAACAAATTATCACAAACTGAGTGGTATAAAACAGGAGAAATATATTGTTTTCGCAGTCCTGTCATCAAGATGTCTGATATCAAGGTGTCAGCAGGGCTGCACTCCTCCAGAGGCTCTAAGAGAGAATCTTTTGCTTCTCTCTTCCAGGAAAAGGTCAGTAGGGTACCTGGCAATCTTTGGCTTGTGGCCTTAAAATGCCAGTTTCTGCTTTCCCCTCAATGTGTGGTCTAACTTCCTTTTTCCTCTCCCTGATAGACACTTGTGGAATTCAGATCCTAAGCAGATAATTCAGGATACTTTCCTTATCTCAATATCTTTGAATTAGTCATGTTTTCAAAAACTTCACAATATAAGATAACATTCAAAGGTTTGATGGATTAGGATATTGGACATATATTAATACTTAGGAACTATTATTAATCTCCCATAATGGATAGAACACATAAAATATACTAAATTCATATTATTGTATCAGGATATTAAATGAGACGATTCCTCAATTTTCTCAGAATTCCAGCTAAAAGGCAATGCTGAGGCCAATAGTAATAAGGACGCTTTGTGAAGCTTGAAACAAGAAAACAAAATAAGCCTTACTATGCTTTTATAGCGTATCTCACTGCTGACCTATGTGAAAGATGCCGAGAGGCCTTGCAGAGATCCTTGACAGATAATATGGAGGAGAATCTTTTTGTGGCATTTCTCTTACTATGGACGAATGAGGAAAAAAGAAAAAAATAGTTACAGAAGTTAGAAAGGTGGTTGCCAGAAAAAAAAATACTTACTTTAGCTGAATACTTGGAGGAATGCAGAAACTAAAAGGCCCAGTGTTGTCAAGAGGCTGCAGCAGAGAGTGTCAAAGATTAACATGTGTCTCCTTGAGCTCGGATATCCTTTGCTAGAGCTAGAGGTTATCAGCATGACAAAGTTAAGAAAGAGAAAATTGGCTAAAATGTACAAATCCTCTTGTGTGCCGAATGGACACATGAGACTGTAGCTTGGTTCAAACTATCTTGAACAAACACCATCTGAGAGGATTGGCTGCTTCTTGGACTATGTGGATCCCCACAGGATGTACTTGAGACACCAGACTGGTAATGGAGGAACCTATAGGAGATCACACAGGGAGTGCAGTAACTGCACCAGAAAGAAGGAACTAACAACTAGAATCCAAAAACAAGAGAAGGTAAAGTGGTCTCTTCCTCACATCCTTCTCTTCCTGCCCATCTCACTGTCCTTGAGAAACCAAAAAAAATAGAATGAGTTGTGGAAAATAAAGAGATAAAGGACCTACAAGGTGCACAGTCCTCACAGCTGAAATGCAAAGGACTCCAACCTCAGTTGCAGTAAATTTGTTGTAAGATGGATGTTTTATTTAGATACAATAGTACTGGACTTTTTACTTAATAAAAATTAGGCTGCTGGTACCTGAAAGTACCTGGAGACTTATGAGAGCTATTGAATAAAAGGAGATTCTAGGCTGTTGCTACAGGAAAATATTGCAATGGAAATAACAAAAAGATTTATTTTTATTTTTATTTTTTAAGTTCCAGGATACATGCGCAGGATATGCCGGGTTGTTACTTGGGTAAGTGTGTGCCATGATGGTTTGCTGCACCTATCAACCCATCACATAGGTATAAACCCAGCATGCATTAGCTCTTTTTCCTAATACCCTCCCCACCACCCTGCCTCCCCTGACAATTGTACTCTTCAACCTCAGATTTTTTTTTTTTTTTATAAATAGATATATAGTAGTAACGTATTGGGCTTTTAATATGTGAATAAATGCACTCTCTCTTGATTTCACCATTAAATCAATCAGTGCATTGATTTAGTGCATCAAGACATGTATAAACTACCTTAACAATTTTGGATCGCTTCCTATCATGACCACGCCCTCTCTCCATCCCTTTCTGCCTCATGCTGGCACTGAAGAATGACGATCTCTTATTTTACAAAAGAAAGCTGATATGGATGATCTTCCTCCACAGCAAAGAAAATATACAGAACACATTTCTCTATGCACCAAACTGTCCTAAACTCACTACATATTTTCAGTGTATATCAAAATGACAGTGCCAAAACTGCCCTAAGGGAACTATGAATACAACTAAAAAGAAAGAAAGAAACATAATTTTCCCATTCAAAACTGAAGCAATAAATCTGAGGTTTTTTTGTTTTTGTTTTTGTTTTTTTTCATTTTGGAAAAGAAGGAAATCTTTACAGTGGACATACAGAATCTGCAGTCCACATATTTTGTTGGGTGAAGCAGTGCATAAAAGGAATCTATGACAACATACAGAACAAAACAAAACAAACAACAACAACAACAAAAAACATTCAGAGTATCTTGATGTGCAGAAACTAGCAATCAAAATAAGCTTCACTGATGATTTGTGTGATTTGGGGAATGCAGCTGCCCATCCCACCAGCTAACCCAGAAAAGGTAACCCAGCTGTTTCTAGTGAAGAACCACAACAATGGGAATTCTGTTCTCTGGGAGACATGAGGATTAGCTGGTGATGATCCGGGTTGTGTGCAGGACCACACACAACTCAGTTCAAACAGAAACTCAAAGTGCAGCATTTGTGTGCCATGATACTTTTAAAAATCTGAACTAATCTCTTAACGTAATGCACCATTGATGAAATAATTCTAAATACGGCAGTACTACTGCATATTATTTTTAGAAATATGACTTCAAAAATGTTCAATGGTTTCTGAGCTGTTTAAATAGCTGCCTATTTTATCTTAATTCATAGTAAAAGATTTTGACTTTTCCCCCCTTAACATGTGTTTAGAAGTAAACATTGATAGGAACAAGACTGCCTCCGTTGACACCACTCCCAATTCATTCATTATAATTCATTCATTGTATGGTTAGCCTTCCTTTGAATATGCACTTTTCCTTCCTACTTTTATTTAAGCAAATAAAATTTGGTTCTATTTTAATTAATGATAAACCTTTTTAAGAAACCATTTTTTTTTAGAACCAAAGGTCTCGATATAAAAATAGAAAACTATCAATGCTAAAAAGGAAACAAGGCTGATCTTTGACTTGCTTTACACTTGTTTAAAGTATTTATATAGTTCGTCATTACCCATAGGAGAAAGTTCAAACTTTCAGAGCTTAAAACTTTTCATTCCTTCATTTCATCTTCAACCACATCTCTGGCTGCTCCCTATTTTACCCCTGTAGTAAGTAGCAATTCCGTTTTCCAAAATTTTCATTTTTTAAATTACTCTGTGGCTTGTCAGAGGCAATATCCTCTGCCAGTAATAAATGCCTCTCTGCCAACTCCAATCAACCTAGAAAACTTCTGCTCATTTTTTACAAATCCAGCTCAAATTTTACTTCATTAGGTAAATCTTTCTTGAGCAGTTTTGTGCAGAAATCCTGTACCAATCCCTTGTGCTTTGATATATTCTTATAATATTTCAATCACATTGTATTACAACAGGGTGATTATGGGTATGTCTCTCACTCGTGGATTTCTACTTCTTCAAAGACAAGGTCTTTTATATTAATATCTCTGTGTTTAAGGCCCAATATGTTGATTGTTTAGAATACAGTAGATATTAGGTAAATATTCCTTGGAGTTTTAAAACAATTAATGTGTCAATGAGTTGAGTTTTCATGTATTGGTTCTAGAAATAGAGTGCTGCCTCTTAGACAGCCTGCCCAACCCTGCCCTCATGATCAGGACTTGGAAATAGAAGATGGACATGTCTTTTGGTTGACTTAGCCCTTAACCAGGAGTGGAAAGATAAGCTAAAGTGAATTGCTCCAAAGTATCTTCCTGTTCTACTGTCCATATCTTGTAAAATTGTCCTATTTTTAAAAATGTAAATAGTTAAACCATCACCCAAACCCAATACTCATGTTGAGAGAGAGAAAGAGAGAGAGAGATTTAGCTAGAGACCGTTGTAAACTGCAGATGAATAATGCAAAGGTATGCTATTACTGGACCTTTTTGTTTCCAGGCCCTTAGCCCATTCAAGCAAATGCTACGTTTCCATTGTAACATTCAAAATGGTACAGAGAGATCTACAGAAACATGCCTCCCATACACATCTAATTCCATCTTCTAAAGTAACTGGGATTGTCAGTTTAGTATGTGTCCTTCCACATATTTCTCATCTGGTGAGTATGTGTGTTTGGGGTGTTTGGTTTGTTTATTTATGATACTGAGTTTCAATATTATTATGCATCTTTCTTTTCCAGGTTTCACTTTTTTCTTCTTTTTGTAGTTTTTGCTAATGTCTGAAACATGTCAGGACTAGAATTCCTAGTAGGTATTATATGTTTGAAAACTTTCTTCCTCCGTCATTAAACACTAATTGTGACATATTTTGCCCCACTTTGAAGCCCTTCAGTCAACTAGAAAATCAAATAAGATGATAATCCCTACACTTTAAAGAATGTCGTTTCACACAATAACAACCTGCAACACCCAGACAAGTCTGATTAGATTCTCTCTCCCTGTCTCCCTCTCTCTTTGTCTCTCTGCCTCTGTCCCTTCTGTGCAAAGACCATGGTTTAACATGTAAACTCCAACAAGCTGTCTTTTGTAAATTGTGGCTACCAAATAAATAGTTGTCAAAATGAATGAATGAATTTCTCACTGCATTCATCCTGTTCCAGCTTTCTTTGCAGATTACAAAATCAATGGTATTCTGTGGATCTACATTATATTCCTTTGATGATTGTCAATGCTTAAAATATTGTCTAAAGAACTCCATATTAATACCGTATAAAGTCATATATCCATATATATGCCACATATATGAGTGTGTATACATATATATATATATATCCACGTGTATGTACGTGTGTGTGTGTGCATGTGTGACATTAACAGTAGCAGTCCCCTTAGCCTTTCTAGTTATTCTCACTGGGCCTATGCCCTTTTGCTTGCCAAACCAAAGCACAAAAGATTTTAGCAGCATAAATCATGAACTACAAACATAATTTGTGTTACAAGCTACCCTCTGATTCATTAAGAAACTAGTAACAGCATTCCCAAATATTTAGGAAACTGTCTTAAAAAATAAGTAGGTTGTCTCCAGGGCCTTAAGGAAAGCACTATATAATGAAATAAATAAGAGTGTGGGAAGGGACGGCATCTATAAAATATTCTAATAATAAAATAAAATATGCAAATTATATATCATTTTATCTTATCTATGGAAATTTTGACATCAAGCTTCTGAATAGACTGCACCGTCGTGCTCATGTGGTAATTGCAATTTACTGGCAGGTTTTCCTTAAGTTCTTAATATGTGAGGTCTGTTCATAGGTGCAAAATGCAACACCTGTTAGATTTAGTGACAGAGACTGATCATATGTAAATACTGCTCTGAATTAGCTGAATTCTTATGGTGTTCATTCTGATTTTTTCCAGCAGTCAGAATAACTAGAAAAAAAAATATGACTGCTAATTTTGGGAAGTAGCAATAATATCTTCATATAGGGAAATTCTTTTCAATAATATTTTCTGTCAGTGACTTGAAAATCTCAAAGAGTATAATTATTTTAAAGTGTTTATACATGTGCAATATATACGTCTATAAAAGGGATCCTTGTTCACAATCACTTAATCATTCGTAAAGGCTAACCACAAACATTTTTTCCCCATTAAACTATTTCTATTGAATTAAAACAGAATTTTGATTACCTGCCAATCTTTGGCTGAATGAAACAGATTTGGAAGTGGCTCATGGCTTACTTTATAGAAGGTTTATAGTCATACATTATTTACTATGAGATACCTCATAGATACCTATTTTAAATTCTTGATTATTCAAAAAAATTCATATTTCTTGAGTACTTTAGCAGGCATTGAAAAGTAATGTTTTAAGTGCATTATAAGAAACAATTAAACATACAATATTTATAAATCTGTGAGAAAAATCTTCAATTAGTATAACCAGTGAAGTCTTCAATGCCAAACCAGCAAGCCACCATTTCCTTCTGCTGTAGTCTGCAAGGTTCTTTTCCTTGCTTCCTTCCTTTCTTTTCTTTTTTCTTTTCTTTTCTTTTCCTTTCTTTTCTTCCTTTCTTCTTTCTCTTTTCCTTTCCCCTCTCTTCTGTTCTCTTTCTCCCTCCCTTTCCTTTCTTTCCTTTCCTTTCTTTTCTGTTCTTTCTTTCTTTCTTTCTTTCTTCTTTCTTTCTTTCCTTCTTTCTTTCTTTCTTTCCTTCCTTCTTTCTTTCTCTCCTTCCTTCCCTCCTTCCCTCCCTCCTTCCCTCCCTCCCTCCTTCCTTCCTTCCTTCCTTCCTTTCTCTTTCTGTCTCTCTCCTTTTTTTTTTTTTTTTTTTTTACAAGGTCTTGCAATGTCACCCAGGCTGGAACACAGTGGTGACATCACAGCTCACTGTAGCCCGGAATTCCTAGTAGCTGGGTCTAAAGGAGGGCACCACCACACCCAGCTTGATCATTTCATTCTATCACCTCCTCAGTGCTTTATACTTCTGTAGCAAGTGTTTTGACCTTGCCTTTTACCTTTTAAATCACGGCATGCACATAGGTATACTAGTAAAGACCACTAAAATTCAGAATTATTTTATGCTTTAAAAAACTGAAATCATTTACATGCTATGTAAGCATAGGTTTAGCATATGGATATTCGATATTAATGAGTTCTCAGAATACTATGCCAAGAAATATTTGCCAGAAAGAGGAAATATGCAAGGTTATAAAATATCATATATATCACAATATAATTTATTTTATAATAATATATATTTAACCCTGTGCAGACATTCAGTTGTGTGTTTCTAATTTAAAAGTAACACAATCTCACCAACCCTACAAGATATTTTTAATAGAGATTTCTTGAAATTTATCAGTTGTGTGGTTTTTTAATAGAGTCAAAAGAGTTTCATTGTTATATATATATTTATTTGAGCATTTTATAATATGGAGTACAAAATATCTACCAAACACCCCCAAAACTCCTTTCAAATTAATAAAAACAACATAATCCTTTTTTATACAATATAGTATAGCCAAATATTTTTGAAAACATTTTTTAAAGATGAGAGTGGGTAAGCTAGTTGTTCTAAGCAAATTAAATTTCTTCATTAACTTATTTGGCAAAGCTCCCTCAACAGTTTGACAAAACTGAATAGTTCAATGCTCATCAAATTAAAGTTTATACCCTTTAAGAATGGGGCTTGATACTTGTTTGCTGGAAAGCTGCTAAATTTGGGATTAGCAGGAGGAATATTCCTTTATTTGAATGTATCTTGAAAACTGACTGCATATATTACATACCATCTGCAATTCATAATACTGCTAGTAATAGCTACCACTTAGTTTTTTCCACCTGTGGATCAGAATGTTATTTTATCATCTGAGACTGTCTTGTTTTATTTGCACGATTCCCAATAAGGAAGTTTTACATGAGAAAACTCTTTCACATATGAGAAAACTGACCCTCAGATAGAATACATATGTTCAAGATTGCGACAACAAAGGGAAGTGATCACAAGTCTCAGGAAACCCCAATAGTGGTGATTATCAGAAGAAAAACATGAGTAAAAGCATTAAGGCCGCTAAAACACACTGAACAAACAAACAAACAAAGGCAAAAATACGTGATATTTTTGGAACATGAGAAGAATAGAATTGATTCAATTCCAATAATTCAGTTATTCTCAATATTAATGACAGAAGTTTCCATCAGAAGAGGGATGTTGGAGTCTCCTTTCTGGTCCTTGTTTAGTCATCTCTTCAGTGCAACTGTATGGTCCTTACAATGAAAACTATATATTCACACTGTAGTTTCCATTCATGTACGCTTGTAAATATTAGTTAAATGACTTAGATATTCGCAGGATAAACCTTTCTTATCTGAGGTTCTAAAATATTTAACCTAACTAGAATTTTTGAGCTTATAAAAATAAAAGCTGTTATTAAACTTTTGCATAGAAAATGACAATGAATTTTCTGGCTTATCAGATGCAGAATCGTAATTACTAAAAATCATCACTCTAGAAGTCCAAAGGTATGATAATTATCCCTTTGACAAAGGAATTACACAATTGCTAAGATGTAAACATGTCTTTTATATTCCACTGTAAGATAGCTGGATTTCTGTATTACTCTTAGAGACCCTGAATGTGCTTTAGAAAAAAAACATAAGTAACTAAAAATATTCGTCCTTTTATTTCTCATTGTGACTTTATTTCTAAAAAGAAAACGAGCATAAATTCTTAATATCTAGGGCCTTAGAAGAAGCCAGTTACTCTTTTGGAAATGTTTTTTACATGTAGAGCAGCTTCTTATTTTCTCACCAATTCTAGATGACAATAATTACTAAACCATTAGGCAGAAGCTACTGGAAATGTTACACAGTAGTAATTACACAGATATCCTTATATTTACTTATCTATAATCAATTTATATTACTCTATTATGAATTACTTTCTCAGACCACCAAAATCATTCCACATACATTTCACTCAGCAATCGTTTTTCAACAATGATTAGCCAGTATTCGCTGTGCTTGGTTAAGCATTCCTTTCAATTTCTGTTCTTCATATTTTGGCAACTAACCTTAACTCCTTGACATGTGGAATTTACAATCATAACTACCTCAAATAAGCTGTTTCATTTAACATCAATGAAGAATGATGAAATTCAAGAAGTACAAAAACATCTCAGACTCATTCTTTCTGTTTTCAGAAAACTATCAAAATACCAGCATTTAGTGTGATTATAATTTTTCTGCTCCCATAATTGAAATTAACTCCCAAACAATAACAATCTCCAGACAGAAACATCAGAGCTAAAGGAATCCTAACATTGATATGTAATGTTTTCCATACTGGATGGTAAAGCAGTTAAAATCAGTGCTACCATGCTAGTGCCTACATTCCACTTTCATGCAACAGATAAATTATTATTTGTTTTGAACTTTAATGGTGATATACTTTGTTGTTTTCCTTGAATATCTACAATATAAATGATAATACATCTATGAATTTTTATCTGAACCTATTCATACTAAGGTAAAATACTCGCATACACACAAACATGCGCTCACACACATGAATGAAAACTATTGAGAGACAGAGTGAGGACATAAACCACATTTATAGGTGAAATTTGAAAATACTATACTATACATGAAAATTAAATAAAACCTCGCTTCCATGCATTTCAAACACAATTATTGCATCTGATTTGGAAAAATTTGAACATTGACAGAAAAATCAATTTCCTCCCACCAGGTCCATCCCATGACATTTGGAGATTATGGGAACTACAATTAAAGATGAGATTTTGGTGGGAACCCAGTCAAGCCAAAGTGATTGACCTAAGCTACTTTGAAAACGAATGAAATCTGTAAAACTAAAGACAAAAAGATAAGAGAAAAAAAAATTACATAAGCACCATACTATAATTCATAAAGTTGTTTCCCACAGTGATGTGGGTTAGAAATTCTGAAACTATTGTATATATATACTGGAATACACAATTAAATACATGGAAGGCAGATGGTAAAAATCAGATTTTCATTTTTGGAGTGGGAGGTTATAAGTAAACAAAGAAAAGAGACTAGAATGATCCATGTAGTAATGGATTAGAGTTGGACACAGTATGAGCTCATGTTTAACTTAATATAGATACAGAGGGTTATGTATAGAAATATTTATGGGTGTGCAAATCTACATGGGTTAGTATGAACACATACATTTTCTTGCTCTGTCTTCTGAAAAGGCCTAGGAGCAATGACATCTAGTAGCAACAAGCATATCCAGTTATCAGATAGTTGTTTCTAATAGTCTTCTTCAATAAAAGGAGTAAAAGCTCTTAAATAAATTGTAACTAAACTTAGGTTCACCTGCTCAAGGGTCAAAAAGCCAGACACATGAGAATCAAGGTTTAGGGGAAGGAAAACAAGTTTATTTAGGTGATAGCAGCTTGGGGGATGGCCAGATTCAAGTTTCAAAAAGCCATCTTAAATTTTCAGACTGCCTAAAGGGGTTTTTAGGAAAGGTGACATGGAAACTATGTGCAACAGTGATGTGAGGTAAAGTCTGCTTGTTGTTTTCTGACGGATGTTTTGGATAATGGACCATCCAGAGGCCTGGTTGATATCATCTCTATGGGAGTCGGGTTATGGATTAACTGGGCACTGATTTCTTCTTGCAAGGGAGAACATTTGAACTGCCATCTCCACTTGGTTCCTGGATTGTTTCAAGATTGGCCTTTGAAATTCTCAAGCAAACAGGTAGTTAGATGTATGTGTAGATACAAAGCAAGAGAAGGGTTACTTTCAGGGTAAACTAGCAAACTAGCTGTATCAGTTACACATTGGCTAAAAAATAAAAATAATAATAACTTTAAGGTGGAGAAACCTAGCAAATATTGGTTTAGCCAGATGATCAAGATCAGTGCCAACAGTGATAAGTCATGTTGACTGTAGGTACCCTTAATGTGATGTGACAAAAGTGGCATTTTTCCTCTGTGGCCTTCCTCCCAAGGATCTATAACCCCAATCAGTCTGGTATTGGAAAGTGGTTTCAATACAAACCCCAAGAGAAGGCTCTTGGATCTCCTGCAAGAAAGAATTCAAGGCAAATCTATATAGTAAAGTCAAAGCAGGTTTGTTAAGGAAGTAAAGAATAAAGAATGGCTACTCCGTAGGCAGAGCAGTGGCATGAGCCGCTCAACTAAGGATATTTATTTTCACTTCTTGATTATATGCTAAACAAGGAGTGGATTATGTATGCGTTTTCCAGGAAACGGGTGGGCAATTCTCAGAACTGAGGGTTTCTCTCATTTTTAGAGCATATAGGGCAACTTCCTAATGTTGCCATGGCATGTAAACTGTCCTGGGGTTGGTGGGAGTGTCTTTTAGCATGCTAATGAATTATAATTCATGTGTAATGAGCAGTTAGAATGACCAGAGGTTACTTTCATCACCAACTTGATTTGGTTGAGATTTGGCTGGCTTCTTTACTGCAAACTAGTTTATCAGCTGTATCTTTATGATCTGTCTCTTGTGCTGACGTCCTATCTCATTCTGTGACTAAGAATACCTAACCTCTGGGGAATGCAGCCCAGTAGACCTCAGTCTTACCCAGCCTCTATACAACATGGAGTCACTCTGGTTTAAACACCTCTGACATAACCATCAGAAAAACATCAGACAAATTCTAATTGAAGGGCATTCTACAAAATATATAACCAGTACTCCTCAGAACTATCAAAGTTTTCAAAAACGAGGAAAGCCTAAGAAACTGTCGCTGCCAAGAAGGACCTAAAGAAACATGACAACATGACTCCAACATGTGGAGTCCTGGATAGAATACTGGCACAGGAAAAGATAGTAGGTTAAAACTAAGTTAAACATGAATAAATAATGGACTTTATTTAGTAATACTCTTATCAGTAATGGTGCATTGATTATAACAAATGTAGCATACTAATAATGCAAATGTTAGTAACGGGGGTGGAGGTGGGGACTGGGTACAGCATGAAGGAAATTAAAATATTTTACCCCAAAATATTTCCCTTTAACATATTTTGAAATGGCTGCCACTTGGCACACAAACAGAAGTGGCCTTGTGAAGCTGTCTTTTATGGGGAAAATTTGCACCTGCAGAGAATCTTCATCAATGCAGCCATTTGCCCCTCCCCTTTCTATGCCTTCTCAGATCCAGGATAGATTGAGTCTGAAAAGAAATATTTTCCATCTATTCTCTCTGAGGAAGCCTTCATCTATATAACAAGGTGCACATTTGCTAGCCAAGTCTTTACTCCCTCCACCCTTCCCATAACCTGTTTTACCAGATTCTAAGCCCTTATTCTTTCTAGAACCTCAAAATAGTATATAAATTTCTGTAAGTCATTAGGAAATTGGGTGTTCATTCTGAAGCCTCTTGTGTACACAAATTAAATACATTTGTGTGCCTTTTCTTCTATTCATCAATATACCTCTATATGTCAGTGATTTTTAGCAAACCTTTAGGGGTCCAAGGACCAATGGCCCCTAGACAAGTATACGAGAATTCTCTGTACTATCTTTTCAGTTTTTCTGTAAATCTAAAACTGGTCTATAAATAAAGTTTATTTTTAAAATAGCAGCATTTGAGTATAAGCCTGATCGCATTCAAGGAGATAGTCATGCCTACATTTGGTGGGAAGAATATCCCAAGAAACATGGTGGCTCACACCTGTAATCCCAGCACTTTGGGAGTCCAAGGCACGCAGATCATGAGGTCAGGAGATTGAGACCATCCTGGTTAACATGGCAAAACACCATCTCTACTAAAAATACAAAAAAGTTATCTGGGCATGATGGCAGGTGCCTGTAATCCCAGCTACTCGGGAGGCTGAGGCAGGAGAATGGCGTGAACCCGAGAGGTGGAGCTTGCAGTGAGTCAAGATCATGCCACTGCACTCCAGCCTGGGCAACAGTGCAACACTCCATTGAGAGAGAGGGAGAGAGGGAGGGAGGGAGGGAGGGAAGGAGGGAGGGAAGGGAAGGAAGAGAAAAAAGAAAAGAAAAGAAAGCAAATGCAAAGAGGAATAGCTTTGGTGTATTTATGTATGAGTTAACAGAAAGAGAAATGCATTGAGTGGTGTATAACCAGGGGAGAGTAATGAGAGATGCCATCAGGGAGGTCACTGGGGTGGCTAGGTAATGAGGGACTTTATAACTCATGAGAAACTTAGATTTTATTCTGAAACAGTTAAGAAGCAATTGGAAAGTTTCAACAAAACAAGTTATATGATTGGACTTAATTTTAACAGGACAATTGTGATGTATCATGTGACTAGTGTTGGGATTCCAATTCTGAGATGACTGCATGGGCTCCTACCAGCCAGACCTCACACAAATAACATCCCTAAATTTGAGAGGAAAAAAAAAAGCAAATACAAAATTCTGAAGGCTTTGGAGCATGAACAAAATTAGGAACTTTCTGAAGTATAAATACTTGTCAAAAGGTATGGAAAAGGGCGAGTTACCTCCTTTTGTGGCTTGGAGACAGGAACAATACAGGGTGGTTGCAGAAGAAGAAAATTTCAGGTAGCAATTTCACATGACTTGGCAAAAAGAAATTCTTGAAATAGCTGCATAAGCTAGGGGCCAATAAGACCCTGAAAAACAGGTTGTTGGCCCAGCCAGATAGAACCAAATATACCCAACAGGGTGCTGGATTTGGCCTTGGTTTCACCTATGACCTGGTTATACGCTCATTAAAATACTAAATCACACACCCATCAGCACCATGACATTTCCAAGCACATCCATATTTGCTGTAAAAATGGATGATGCCACAATTCTGAGAAAACTTCACCTTTTTTTCCAGAAATCTTCATGAATATTCCACCCCTTTCTTAAAGAAACCAGTAAAGATGGAAGCCCCAAGCCCCACTGCAAGCGACTCACTCTCTTGACTTTGCCCATACTCCGTTTTCTTGAGTGTGTACTTTTGGCTTTGCAATTACATCTTCATACTTTCACTATTTTCTGACTTGTCCTTGAGTTCCTTCTCACAATGGTATCAAGAGGCTAGACACTGGCCAGGGTCATGGTTATATTGGCATTTAGGGACCTACCCTAGCCCACTGGTATCAGCTTAAAGCTGGGTGCAATGAGAGAGAAAAAAAAAAATCCATACATATTCTTGCTAGATGAAAGAACTTGAGGATAGGGTTCAGGGAAAATATGGCCACTGAAAAGTGTGAGAATCTTCCTGAAAAGATCAGCTCCAATGCTAGCCAACCATAAATTCTATATATAAACTGTGCCTGAATCTATCCTTGACCCCTGCACAATACAAGTGTAAGGCAGACTGCAAAGACACCAAATTGATAGTGTTTGCAGTTTGAGCCCATGCAAGTTAATTTCTTGCTAAAGTAAAATTATCAACTCCATTTGAAGGAATCCAATAGAATTCAAAGTTTTGAATATAAAACAATCACAATGTCTCAGATATAATGCAAAATTACTCAACATGTAAAGAGCCAAGAAGATGTGTCCCAGTATCAAGAGAGAAGCCTCAGATGTTGGAACTAGTAGAGGCATCTTTCAAGTAGCTATTTTAATTACACTGAATGAAGGAAAAAAGTATGCTTCTATGAATGAAAATATTTAAAATATTAGCAGAGAAATGAAAACTATGTAAAAGAACCAAATGGAAATGTGAGAATGAAAAAGTAAAATATATGAAATCAGTGAAGATACAGATTATCTGAACAACACCTTAATCTTAAGCATACACCTTAATCTCTTGTTACTTGTAGAAAATTAAATTCATCAATCACAAAATATACATTGTTTTCAAGTGAATATAATTTATTCACCAAGATAGACCATATCCTGGGTCATAAAACTAGTCTCAATAAAATTTAAAAGAATTGTAATAAAAAGAGTATATTGTCTGGATGCAATTAGGTTAGAAATTGGTAACAGTAAAGTATCTAGAAAATGTCAAATATATAAAATTAAATAATATGCTTTCCATTGAGTCATGTCAAAATACTACAAAGGCAATTCGAAAATACTTTGAGCTGAATGCTAAGAATTTAACATGTCAAAAATCTGTGGGAGATTGCATGAATAATGTTTAGCAGGAAATTTGTAGCTTTAAGTGTTTGTATTAAAAAAGAAGATTAGGCTGGTCGCGGTAGCTCACGCCTGTAATTGCAGCACTTTGGGAGACCGAGGCGGGCAGATCACGAGGTCAAGAGATTGAGACCATCCAGGTCAACATGGTGAAACCCCATCTCTACTAAAAATACAAAAATTAGCTGGGCGCAGTGGTGCACACCTGTAATCCCAGCTACTCGGGCAGCTGAGGCAGGAGAATTGCTTACACCTCGGAGGTGGAGGTTGCAGTGAGCCGAGATCGCGCCACCGCACTCCAGCCTGGACGACAGGGTGAGACTCCGTCTTAAAAAAACAAACAAACAAAAAAAAACAGATTACTCTGAAAGGGTAGAAAATAAGAGACTCAGGAATAAGGATACCAATTTGAAGACTTCACAATAAACTAGTTTAGATGCTAGAATGCTAGATGCTTATGCTTTGGGAAAGAAGTATAACAATGGAGGTAGTACCTAATGGTTGAATGACAATCTGCAGATAAATGTTAAAGGTAGACCCAACTTTAACCGGTAGATTTGATGTGGGGTGAGAGGGAAAATGTGACTGTATGACTCCAAGTGTTTTGCTCTCACATGTAAATGTGTACATGAAATGAACCTTCCATCAAATGTAGAAGTAAAGACAAAAGATACGTCTTTAAAATAATTGTGAATGTGGCTAATGACTTAGTTAACTAACCAAAAATCAGATTGATTTAAAGGATAGAGTTTTCATTAGCCAACATAGAGAGGACTGCGGCCGAAGCAGCCCTGAGGAAAAGCAGCAGTTCCTTCTTGGACAGGTCTAGTTGAAGATGCCTGTTTGATAGTTAAGAGGAGATGGCAAGCAGTCAGTTGGACATATGAATCTGGGGATAGAAGAATTACCAAGGGTTGTCAGTCTTGGAATTATCTGTCCACACATTGTAGTGTAAGTCAAGAGATTACATAATATCAGAAAGAGAGAATTGAAATAGGATTTTGGGGGGATTTTAAAAAATATATAAAGAGGAACATGCCAAGCAAGTTGGCTCACTCACACCTGTAATTACAATACTCTGGGAGGCTGAGATGAGAGGATTGCTTGAGGCCAGGAGCTTGAGCCCTCCAACCTGATCAACAGAACAAGATCCCATCTCTACAAAAGACAAAACAGATCAAAAACAAGCAAACAAAAAACAGTCATAGTGGTGTGCATCTGTAGTTCCAGATACTGAGGAAGACACAGCAGGAGGATCGCTTGAGCCGAGAAGCTGGAGGTTGAAGTGAGTTGTGATGATAACACTGCACTCCTGCCTGGAAAACAGAGGGAGACCTTGTCTCAAACAAACAAATAAACAAACACACAAAGCCAAACCAAAACATATTGGGCCCTTCCACGTTTACCAGATTAGGGAGAGAAAGAGGAAAAGATGAGCCAGGAGAGAAAGATGAAGAGGGAGCAACCAGAGATATGGGAGGAAAACCAAGAGAATGACATCCAAGTGAGCAAAGTGTTTCAAGGAGGAGGGTGTGACCAACATTCTCACCTTTATTTAGTTCGAGTTGGAATTTTTAGGTATTAACAAATATATGGTTAAAATTAGAATAAATGAAAGTAAAACTACATAGTAAAAGAAAATAGATTTTAAGCCTATACAACTATGGGGCTCCAAAGAAGCAATTTGGTTAAATTTGGATTAAAAATGCAATTAAGCTAGTAATGAATGGAAGCAAAAGTTTAAATATTTTTACACTTTTAAAATTTTAATTTAGAAATAATTTTAAACTTACAAGAAATTGCAAAACAAACAATATTATAAGGAACAATTGATTAACCTTTACTCAGATCTGCCTATTGTTAATATTTGATATCATTTTCTTCATGATACTCTGTGTATATATGCGTAAATATAGTATGGGGGAAGAGAATAAAACTATATCTTTTTTTATTTGATGGAATTAACTTTGAATAAATATACAAATAATTACTATAAATTATAAGGATTTTTAAATTCTACTTATCTTTTTGGCATACTTTTTAATTAACATGTTCTAAAGAATTGATAAAAATGAGCATTGAAAAGAAAATTGTTTAGATTTTTTCAAACTTTCTTTTTTAAAAAAACAATATTATTTTTACCATGATCAGAAATATAAAAATTTGCGTGACCTGTTTTTGCTGAGATAATAAAAACAGAACTTTTTCTGTCACAGGACTTTTTTTTTTTTTTTCATAAATTTCTTATTTTAGCATGTGTGGAGAAAAGGAAGTTAGGTGTTATATGTCTTTAAAGTGTTATTTTCTAGGTATTCCTAGGCCAACTACAGTGATTAGGAATCTAGAATCTCATAAATTTTAAAATATAGTAGTTTTAGTAAATTAGTGAAAAATTATCTCATGCTTTTGCTTTCTATTCTGGCACGTGACCACCTAAAACTAATAGTTAAAAAAAAAAAAAACTGTTCACATTTTTTTAGATTCATATTTTCATGACAATTTTGATGACATAATCTTGTTCTACAATTAAATACAAGGTTAAATATGTCTTACAATTCACTAGTTATTTGGCACTAATATATAACTATAAACATTACCATTCTTAACTACTTTTCACACTATACTTATCCCATTTCTAAAGTAACTGATTATTTGATTTTTAAACGTGTATATACAAAATGTACACATATGTATGTATACGTGACACATATAACATCAACTGTAAAACTGAAAATTATTCAAATATGAGATTCTTTTTGAAAATCTTAATTTCATAAAAAACTGCTTCAAATCTGTGTTTCTTTTTGAATATAACCTTCATCTTAACATTTCTATCCCAGAACAAAGTACTATGTCAAATTATATTACAAAATAAGTTTCTGTAATGAAGTCCTACAAATAATTTCAAGTTTTGCCTAACTTCTATTCCCCATAGCCCTCAACCCCACCTAGATTGTAACTGTAAAGCACACAATTATTTAAAACAAGGCGCAATTCAGGGGGAATGCATTATTCAAAAGAGTACATTTAAAGCAATTTTCTAGAATCTTGCGGAATAAGGTTAGGTGGATAAATCATGTATCTATATTTAGCTTAGATTAAATTTTAAACATTTTTTTCTAACAATAGCTGTTACAGAATTGATAGTAAAAGAGGCATCTCACAGTATTCATGCAAACGTATCTCATTTGCTCTGTCTGAACTGTGCTTGGGGTCCTGTTTAACATTTTAAAATAAGTGAGATTTATCACCCATGGTCTAACTCTCCTTCTCAGGATGAATCCCCTCCAGCCATCTCAGCATTTCTAAGTGGCTTCAATCTGCATTTAACAGGTTTCTCATTTAGAAATGGAAGTATGAGAGCTATTATTGTGTTCACAATATAAAGGCTAATTATAATATATGATTACATTGATTATACCCTACAATAATTTTAAAGCCTCAAATATAAAAAGCCTGTCCTTTTAGGGCATCATCTTAACTAACCATATTCTGTTGCCTTTATAAAACCGTTCATAAAGTTCTGTCGCCTCTTCGAAGAAACACAATAGCATAACTCTGGATGCTACTCAAATGTTATTGCCATCTGTAGAGTTAAATAGTGACTTGAAAGTCAGATCAGATTTTATTATAATATATAATTCTACAAAAATATCAGTCTGGAAGAATAAGCTTTGTTTTTTAAGTCATAAATTGGTCATGCTTCTACAAGGGCAAAAAGTTATATTGCTCTAAGTTTAC
Source organism: Colobus angolensis palliatus (assembly GCF_000951035.1). NCBI lineage: Eukaryota > Metazoa > Chordata > Mammalia > Primates > Cercopithecidae > Colobus > Colobus angolensis. Next base: position 2,237,803 of record NW_012121154.1, on the reverse strand, counting down.
AAACTTTTGAATTATTAAAATATAGCTTAAAAGACTGTTGAAGGACAGAAAGAAAGTTTTTTGATTTTACTACAAAAGTAGAGTAGGGAATTCACTGTTTTTCTAATCAGGCTAAAAGGCACAGCAGGGACAATAATTCAGGCAAGAGAGTTTATCTGAAGGAACAGCTCCCTGATTAGAGCACTAGTGATAAATCAACCACACCATGTTCTCCGGCGGAGCACCCTGTTTGAGCCACTCCAACAAATGGGAACCCCATTAGGCTTGAAGTGTTAGTGAATGGTACAATGAAAGGGAATTTAGTAATCTACAGAGGTTAAGGTGTATGCAAATATTTCATTTCATTTTTCTTAAGCTTTTTAAAATAGTTTCTTCCTGGAAGTTTTCAACAAAGGATTTAAAGTTCATTCAAACACATCACAGTATTTAATTTTAAATATTTATAAAGTTATTGTTTTTAATATAGGTGATTGACAATACAAATCCTTAGACTTTGGACAGTTTTTTTTTTCTTTTTCAACAGAACCCAAATGATCTTCTAACAGGAAATGTAAAGTTTATCATAGAAAAACTTTTAACTGGGCTGAAAAAAAAAAAGTCAGGCCATCCCTACACAGTGAAATGAAAGTTAAAAATCAGGAAATTAACCAGTTAATTCTCTCATCATTTCTCTGGAGGACTCTTTTTTTTCCCCCAAACTTTCTTGAGAAATTGTTTTATTTTGTATACACATGGCCAAGGAAGAAAAAAATGAGGAAAAAAAAAAAGGTTTATTTTTGTCACTTTGAGGTAGATTTTGTAACAAACAAGGAGATGTGTCTCAATTTATAGCCATTTTTATTATGAAATAAAGATGGAAATGACTCACTTATTTTTGATATTATAATAAAATGCTTGATATTGGCAATTGATTTATTGTTTTTCCCTAACAAAATTGTGTTTTAACTTCTCACTGATTTATAACTATCCATCAAGAATTCTTTGATTCATATATCCACAGAAAAGTCAAACTGTCAAATGTAGTGTTGCAGAGAAAATACCCCTACAAGAGGGTCTGATGTAAGACCCTCGGCCCTCAACCATCTCTTCATCTACCTAATGCAGAACCCACAATTTCCATCATCTGCCTCACTCTTGACTCATGTCCTTATTGAGACATGTATGATTTAATTGAGAAAAGACAGAAGCACTCAGGGTAAAATAAATGCTTGATAGAAATGTGGTTACTGTGTTTATATATGAGAAAGTAAAGCTTTAAAAACTGTTGAAGTAAGATGGGAAATGAGAAAAGGTAATTTAGGGAAAGATGTATGCATAGGCAGCTCCTGGTCCATCAAAGACAGAATGAGAGAATTAGACACTGAAAGTGAAAATGGCAGGGTTATTAGAGGAGAAAATTTACACTGGAGATAAACTTTTCCTTCTGCAAAATGGCTGCAGTTTGCTTTCTACTATGTGAACTAACAGTGAATTCATGATCAAATATAAATGAAAGTCCATTAGAAAGAACTGACAGTGACTTAGTACAGACTATACTCCCGCATGATGGAAGCTTTGAACATAATTTATTTTTTTTTCCTAGGTTTTCACTACAATCTTGTCATTCAGTTATCAATTTTGTTATTAAACAAGTTAGAAAATTAAAATCCAAAAACATTAAAACTTTAAAATTTTCACGTAGTAGGAACAGATGCAAATCTTTCTGATTCCAAAGCCCATATACATTTTCATATAATATGAATATAGGCAAATGACTGCAGTGGACATATCAGTTTCTTCTTGCCCTGCATTAATTCTGTCATCTGATAATTGCAACTTAATTTTCTTTTGATGAATCCACCTCCTCACGCACGAGTTTTTTGCAGCAATTGTAGCATTCTCTAGCGTCCCTGAGTCAAGGTTGTGGTGTGAGGAGGGACACCACAGTGAGTGAGTGGTAACATAACAAGGCAAAAAAGTTGTCCTAGTTTGGATGCTAAATTGGATAATAAATTCCAGTGTGAGATGAAACTCAAGATAATTGTCAGCTATGAGTAGGATTTAGAAGCCAAGCCAGTCTTAGCATTAACAAGGAGTGCATGCAATAGTCTCTTCTAGAAGTTGTCCCTGCCTTGCTAGTGATCTTTCTACATTGTTTGGTTTCTAGGTCTATTAGGGAAATTCATGAAATAAATGCTTATTGGATGGATAGTATCACAATCTCTACAAGGCTTTTGGGCTCAGTTAGTGGTGTAAATCTCCCTAGAAGGGGGAGCAAGACGATGATGTGCATAACAGAACAGGCTTTGGAATCAGTCTTTGAATTGGTTTCATGATGGAATAAAATTTGGGGGATATTTTTCTTAGGAAGTATTAAGTATATTTTATATACATACAGAAGAGAGGCAGTGAAAATTTGTGGCCAAGTTTGAGCAGCATGGTATCTTATATTATCATTTGTAATTATTTGCTCTTATCTTCCCTGTGAGAAGTTTATGTATTTCCACTCATTGCCATGTGCTTGCAATGTCTTTCCATAGAAAAAAAAAGTGTTTTTTTTTTTGTTTTTTTTTTTGTTGTTGTTTGTTTGTTTTTGTGAGCACCATTGAAAGACTATGAATGAGAATTGCTTTGGTCAATAAAATGTGATTATAACTGATATATACCTGGTTTTGATCAGGTTTTAAGATTCACTAGTGGATGTTTCTGTTAGATCTCTTTTTTTGTTGTTGTTTTTCCCCTTTGTTACTAAAACAATATGCCCCAAGTAGAAGTAGATATCTCAGCTTGAATTCTGAAATGAAGGCACATGAAATAGAGCCTCACAAAACCCCTTGAAACTGCAGTCAAATATAACTCAAATGTAACTCATATGGACATAACCAACTTGGAGGAATTTTACAAATTTAGGTTATGATTTTCAGCAAAAATGCTGCTGGTAATTTATATATAGGAATAAAAAATTCCATACAATAAAACAAAGAGTGATCCTCAGCTCATTTTTGGCAGTAGTGTATATATAAATCATCAGATAATAAACCAATAAAATATATGAGTAGAATTTCTTAAATTTCAGAGGATGATTATTTTATGACTTGTCAAATTCTTATGAAAGCCTCAAAAGAGTTATTATAAATTGTTCTCCATTTTTCATATACATGAATGGACTTTCTTTCCCATTGTTCATGGATACAATTTCTGGGAATTAAGAAGTCTTAGAATGAATGCTTGGGAATATCATTTTTAGCTGCCTGTTTTATTAGTGTAGGTAATAGGTCACCATAATGATGCCACCAATGAAGAATACATATTCATATATTAATGTATTAATAAAATATTGGTTTATATTTGATAAATATTTTTCAACTGTTTGCGTAAACTTCCTGAAAAGTCTTTTCTAAAGATCTTATTGACCAATTTTTCTCAAATTTTGTGAAATCCAAACAGCACAGTTTGAAGAGCATGGTTACAGATAACAGGTTAAAAAAAGCATGTTACATCAATTAAAGTTCTGCATCAACCAGAGAAATAATACATCAAATTTCAGGTTGTAATGACAATCAAGGAAGTAGACAATGTAAAGTAGAGAATAAAAACAACAAACAAAATCTGTAAATTTACCCTTCCTTCTTTTATCAGAAAAATGATATATCTATAAAATTTAACATATCCACTCAAAGACAAATCCCAGAGCCATATTTAAATGTTTTATTTTATTAATAAATTATATAAAAATTGTTATTCATAAAAATATGGACTTGATCATTTTAAAATAAAATCTACATGAATAAATGACTACATTTTATTCTCTTGACTACACTTGGGTAATGTAATATGGAGAACAAAATAAATTTTATGTACAAGTTTCACAAAACAAAAACTCAACAACTCAACAATTTTTTTTCTCCCCTTTCAATGATATGAATGTCCTAGATAAAACTGACTCATGGCTCAAATCATTTAGGTAATTCTTTACACTTTTCATTTTTTCAGTAGTGCTTTTTTAACTACTGAAGGTCAATATGCTTAGCCATACTTTCAACCCTCTGTGATCATCTATCCTTGATTTCCAGCAGAAGCATGTTTACCATGAAATGAATGAAGCTTGGTTGCAGGTCCCATCAGACCTTGGTCGCAGGTCCCCTTCTGTGGTCTCAAGGAGGAGCTCTTGTTTTGTGTTCACATGATCATATATTACTTATAAGATGCACAAAATTCAGATATGTTAATGACAATTGGTTCAGGCACTGTCTCTTTCCACACTGACTCCCATCCATCTCACTTCCACTCAAGTTCAATGTCAGTTAAGAAGTGGCTAGAGGCATTTTCTTCTTTCAATATTGGGTTCTTATTTTAAAGAGGTCCCAAAATTATGTAAGACCATTGCTCCACAAAATCTGAATTTTACTTCTAATCTCCATCCATAGCTACAATTATTTCTGTATTCCAGCCAAATTGAGATAACGCTCTCTGAATAAAACCTACCTCTTTGCTTTTATACAGATAGTTAAATTCCAGTATTGTCTAAGATCCAAATCAAAAGTTACATTCTCCTTCAAATATATTCACCATACCCCAAATTAAAATAAAAAATGTCCTTCTTGGACATTTTCCCCATACCCTTGCATATTAATTCCTTTATAGATTTTGTCTGATGTACAATATTATGTATCCTCTGAAGAAAATATTTTGGCATAATTAATTAGGTCATTCTCCATAGCACCATAGAGTGCGATTATTAAGGAAATAAGTTATATGAGAAGAGGACTATATACCGAACCTAGGACACTCCAATATTAAAAAGCCATGAAAGAAAAGCTTCCTAGAGTAAAAACACCATAGAGTAACCGACATGTTGCTTACTCTATAAATATTTGCTTAAAAAATCAAAATAACAAATCTGTTTTTATTGGTTTCATTTTGCCAACAACCTGAGGTACTTGGAAAATCTCTCCTTAGCTGAGCCTCCAGATGAGAGAGAAGCCAGCTGATATCTGGAGAGAGAACCCAGTTAAAACATGGTGGACTTTACCTATAGAAATTATGAGATGATAAATTATCTCATGACTGTTTGTGATAATTTGTTATATAACAATATATGGAAGAGTAATATACGTTATTTCACAAAGCAGCCCAATTTGACACAGTTTGTGACTCTCTCATCAATCATACACTTATTTTCTATTTGGCTTCTACAGCACCAAACTCCCTTGTTCTTCTTTCTACTTCCCTAGCTATTTCTTCCTAAACCACTTGAATGAATGTTCCTTTTCTTTCATGGCTTTTTAATATTGGAGTGTCCTAGGCTCAGTATATAGTCGTCTTCTCATATTAACTTATTTCCTTAATAATCACATTCAGTCTCATATTTTAAAAAGTACTCTGTCTATAGTAGTGACTCCCCAAGATTTATCTCTAGCCTAAACATTACTTTCTAACACTAGTCTCATATCCAACAACCTTCTTAATCATCCTAATAGATATCTCAGACTCAACCAGACCTGCACTCAGGGTCTTTTTGCACTACCCCACAGTTTTTCCTACTTCATCATCGGTCCATTTTTCCAGGTGCTTAGGTAGAAAACTTTGAAGTCCTCCTTGATTCCTATCTTCTCCAAGTCCAGAACATAAGCAAATGTTCAACATATATATAAATATAGAGAGAGAGAGAGAGAGAGAGAGAGAGAGAGATTTCTCATTGTCTCCACTGTGACTCCTTTTCCTTGGATGACTATATCAGATTCCTAATGCAATCTCTGCTTCTGTCCTGTCCTCTTCATAGCCTATTTTCAAAACAGCATCTCCAATAATTCTTTCAAAAGGAAGTTGGGTTATGCTACTCATATGCTTAAACCTTTCAGTAGTTCCCAATTTTATCCAAAAGCCAAAGTCCTTACAATGGCACACAGTATGCTTGCTAAGTGGCATTCATGATCTGAGTGAAGTTACACACAAAAATGTTTAAGGGCACCAATCTTAACGATTGTGTAATTTTCTCAACAAATTAATAATAAAATATCAGATTAGACTTTTTTATTGATCCATGATTGGGATTTTGCAGGGACATTGAAGAAAAGCAAAGAAATGCAGAAATTGAAATCAGCATCAAAAGAGAAGGAATAAATGTGCTGAGTTCTAGTCGGATTGGAAAGTCAGGAGGAATTAAATTGTGAAGGAAGGTTGGGTGCATTGGCTCATGTCTGTAATCCCCACCCCTTAAGAGGCCTAGGTGGAGGATTTTTTTTGGGCCTAGGAGTTTGAGACCAGCCTGGGAAATAGAGTGAGACTCTGTCCCTACAAAAAACAATGAGAAAAAATTAGTCAGGCGTAGTGGTACATGCCTGTGGTCCCAGCTACTTGGGAAGCTGAGGTGGGAGTGTTGCTTGAGCTGGGGAGATTGAGGCTACAGTGAGCTGTGATTATGCAACTGCATACTAGCCTGCATGACAGAGTGAGACCCTGCCTAAAAAAAAAGAAAAAATTATGGAAGAACCCAACAGTCAAGGATGGCACAAGAAGGAGTGGATAAGGAGTAATAAAATAGTATATGAAGGAAAAGGAGACATGATAAAGAAACGAGATTTTTCAGCTATAAGATTTTAGAGTCAATAATGGAAAGGATATGCTATTATGAGTAGGATTTGAAGTAGATGTATGTGGGCCGTTATAAAAGCTAATTATATTGAGTTTCAAGCTATAGTCAACTTTCTGGTAACCTAGGATTTAGCTATCATATTTCTATACCTGCTAAATTCATACAAAAAATAAAATATTAAATTATTGAAGACTGACAAGTAGTAATAACAATTGGTGTGCTCCCAAAATAAAATATATGCTAAGTAGGACACTTTTTGTTTGTTTGTTTTATTTTTGCTATTTTCAGTTTTATTTTTCTTGGCCTACAAGTTGACTCAAACATCCAGATGTAAGTGGACAGAAAGACACGAGTAGAGGAGCAAAGAGAGAGAATGAAGGGAAAGGTAACACAGGTTTAAAGAGCACTGACAGACCGGCACAGCATACAGTACCCAGCACAGCCTCTGCTCATAGGTAGAACCATCTAGAGTAGAGAGAAGCCATATAAGATGCAGGGTTTCTATTAATATTATTTTTAATTGACAAGTCGTAATGTATATGTTTTTGAGATACAATGTGATGTTCTGATAAATTTATACAATTTGTCAAATGTTTAAATCAAGCTAATCAACGTATCCATCACCTCATTACCCATTTTTGTGGGGAGACATTTAAAAGTGACTCTCAGCAATTTTGAAATATATAATACATTATCATTAACTGTGGTCACCCTGATGTGCAACAGATCTCAAAAACGTATTCCTCCTGTCTAGCTGAAGCTTTGTACTCTTTGACCAACATCTCCCCGTTAAGAAGTTGTTTTTATATATGCAGATTAAAGTCTAGGATAATGTGATTTTATTACTCGAGTGTTTATTCAGGGCTAGAGTTGTCTTCTGAAAAAAGAAAATCCAATCTGCCCTACTTCATGATCATGTGGAATATTTCTAAAGGCCTGGCCACCAGCACATCTGTCCTCTTGCTGGCTTTTAGATCAGTAGACCATAATGTAATAAATCCTTCAAGACTAAAGCATGCCGGTTTAATCTATGGCAATGCAGTGTGTCACCATAGAATATAAGTTTACTAACATATTATAGGCCTCTTTAGAGGTTAAGGAAAACTGGATTCCTTCAAGTCATCATCCAGAGGAAGATTTATTCTTGGTGCAGTAGAAATTACGTGACTGCACTTTTCTTAGTCATAATCAGGAACACTCAAGTTTACTTTTATCATGCTTTCATGTTTTCCAATCTCGAAAGGTTCACATGATAATGGGTCAGTTAACTTAAATAGCTCCCAGAGTAACTTCTTCAAAAGTAAAGCATTTTATTTCAAAGACTTGGAATAAATCATAAAATTCAGTGACCCTTGTCTGAAAAGTGAGTGTTAATGATAAATTTTGATATTGTTAATGATCTCCATTTTAAGTTCTAGGAGTTTTAGTCAGAAACTTGTTTTCCTTCCAGAATTGGATTAGATACAGTCTATATGTGTGAAACGTTCTGATGAAGTCAGTAACTAAAAACATAAAGTTGATAATAAATTAACTATACAGTAATGAGTATTTTATTTTGATAGAATTGTGGCATAAGAAATTCTGTAGTATATAACAGATCAATAAAAAGTCACTATAGATTATTTAATATGTACTAAATATAAATTTAAAATTTGACTTACTATGCTTTCTCTTATTTTTTAGTTTTCTATAGTAGTCATGAAAATGGTTTTATTGGCTCATGAAGAGAAAAATACTTATAATCTTTCCCAAAGATACGTGTGCAGAATATTCTGTAGCAATCAGAAATTATAACATAAAGGATTTAATCAAACTACAGTACTAGTAGTTTAGCATTCACCAAACAAGTGGACTTTGATTTTTAACTACATGATCAGCATAATTTGAAGCTGAAAAATTCAAGAAAAAAGAATAAGATGCTCACATAGCTCTACATAGTCAGAGAACCTTTCACCAGAATGTGAGAAGCTTCCCGACAGAATACTGCTATGCTGATTCTATAGTAGTAGTTTACAAACTCTTTTTTAAATTTTTTTTAATTAGATACACATCCATATAAATGGTGCATGCCTAATGTTTAAATAACAATAATAGAGCACTCATCTATGTTCCTATCAGAGTTTAAGAAGTGATAGCAATGGTTTAAAACCTCAGTTACTCCTTCACAAACGCACCTTTAGCTCTCTCCCAACTTGTATACTAACTTTGCATGTGTAATTCTCTTTCTTCTCTTTATACACAATAGTCTTAGCAGCCGAGTGCAGTGGCCCATGCCTGTAATCCCAGCATTTGGGGAGGCCGAGGCAGGTGGATGTCTTGAGCCCAGAAGTTCCAGAACAGCCTGGCCAACATGACAAACTCTATGTCTATACAAAATATGAAAAATCCACCGGGTGTGGTGGCACACTCCTACAGTGTCAGCTAGGCAGAGGGCTGAGTTGGGAGGATCACCTAAGCCTGACTGAGAAGGTCAAGGCTGCGGTGAGCTGACATGGTGCCATGCCACTGTGGGCAACAGAGCAAGACTCTGTCTCAAAAACAAACAAAACAAAACAAAACAAACAGTAGCCCTAGCAGTTTGCAATGTGAAATGAATCATATCACAGAAGGTATACAACATATATATTATAAAATTTGTATATGTGTGTTTATAATTATAAGCTATATACACATGCCATTTACACAAATAAAATAATACATATTTATGCACAATTGCAATTATTTATAAGAACTGAAATTATTTATAAATAAGGAAATAAACTCAGAAAGGCTAAGTAAAATAACCTAATTATATTTATCTAAGATTAAAAGAGGACTTGAACCCAATTCTTCTGACACTAATTCCAGGACTCTTTCCAAAAATGTCCTGATATGTGTGTATAGGTTATCTTGGTAAATAAATACTTGATAAAATATCACTATACATTCATTTATTTTTAATATAAATTTTTGCATTATAAAACATGACATAGTGTTACATATCTATGCAAAATATTTTTTTTCAGACTGTGAAGAATGCTTGCTACATGTCTCAATTCAAGCACCTCTTCCCCTAAATCCAAAATCCAAAGATTTCCAAATTTCTTGACCTTAAAGTTGGGAACATGATTAGTCTAGAGTCTAATCACTTCGGTTTTGAGTTACTCTGTATTATAATGCAGTACTTAATTTGCTCTATTTATAAAAGTAATCAATCCTTTGAGAAGACAATCACTTTACAGTAAAATCCAAACTGGAATGTCAAATTCTGTTTCATACGGGAGATGTTATCTTTCCAAAAAACCGTATGTATGCATAAATCAGAAAAATCTCACCTAACCAAGAAAAGAGATTATGGTCAGATTACTGCTTAGTGCTCTCAGGAGATCTTTCATTCTGATCTGGGAAAAATACTAGGTCTCCTTATTATTGGATACTTGGATACTTGCTGTGGTGCAATATTCTCTTGTAACAGTCACAAGACAATGAACAAAATAAAGATATTTGAACAATTAATATCATAGTAATACTATGCTGACCAGAATTAGAGAAAGTGGGAAGATAGTCTCCAGAAAGAAAAACTATTTTATGAATAAGCAAGTAGGGTATAATGAAATTATTACCTAGACTGTATGCATACCTGCAAATTTTAGAATTACGCAAATGCACACTCATTTTTACTAAACCTAAGACTTTTGTTTTACTGATCTGATCTGAACTATCTGTGAATATACCTTAGTCCACACTGTATTGATTTCATTGTTACACATTATCTTGGAAGGGCCATATAGCAGGTCATGTTAGTATTCTGCTCTTAATTGCTCGGCACATCTAGTTCATCTATTGCTGCTATAAGATTTATAGGTTTCCATTAAGCTGACAGCTTCTCTCTTAAGTATCTTTGTCTCTTGTCTCTTCCTGACGGTTTTCTTCAGCACCAGTAAACCTTGGTAACACCTCCACAAGCAATCTTAAGCCAATGGGGTTGTGATGTTGTTAGTGGATAAATGCCCAGCCTTCTTTTTCCTTCCCCTTCCTCACCTTAGTGGGGTGATTCTAAAACATGTTCCACACGGGTTTTTGCAGAGTCGTCAGCAGGGCTGAGATCCAATACCCTCAGTAATAACCCAGTCACTAACACTCTCCTTATCTTATTTCTGTTGCAGATTTTACATTCTTGTTTTCCACTATAATGTATTCTAGGCAGTTCTTGCTCTTAACAGTCTACCTGCAACCAAACCCCTGTATTACTGTCTGCTTTTGTGGAACTCAGACTAAGACATTTTTCTCACTGTGGTTGCCATCATCATCATCACTACTTTCATCTTCATCTTCATAAGAAACACGGATTAAGTACTTCCTAGGTGCCAAATACAGTTCTAACGAGATTTATTAACACAATTAGTCTTCTCAAAAATATTTTGAGATAGCTATTATTGTCACCCTTAGTTTAAAGATAAGAAAACCAAAGCAAAGTACAAAATAATGAAATATATAGCCGAAGCTGTAACACCAGAATTTGCACTACAATGTGGTATACAAATTTAACCTTTACTTTCTTTGTAGGTATATCTGCATAGTTTGTAAGATGATCTAAAACCATGGCTTTTTCCTTAAAACCTGTTGATACTTACATTTTTGTCAGTCTTCACAGCTAGATTAACTTTGGTCTTCACTCAAGGGAACCCAAACAGACATTTCTGCTATACTTTTCCAACACTTCAAGTTCATGTGTTCACAAACCCTGTAAGACCTGGAGATGACACGTGTTTCCTGAGATGACCAGTCACATTTCATATATTGCTCTGATAAGCAGATCACGCAACAAAGAAAGCCCAACCTGAGTATGTTTGTAAGATTCTAGTTTCAAAACTTTATAATAAAACACCAGGTAGATCTTGATAGGTCACATATGCTTCTCATTTGGTAAATTTATTAAAATAGCCCATTTTGGAAAGTAAGGCCATGGCAGAAATTGATTATTTTCTATTCTCAGCCAAGCTTTTGATTTCTTGAACAGCATCAGAGATGAGGTGCACATTTAGTAAGTAACATGTAGTTTACTAATGACTCAGTATTTAGGTATTTAGCAATATTAAAATATTGCATTAACATGTATCATAATACATACAAAATCTGTATATATTTGTGTGCAGATATACTCATTCTAACTGTAAGAATGTATTTAATGCCTTTGCCTTTTTTCCCATCTCTCCCTGTGAATGCTGGTTTTTGAAAAGCCATTAAAAAACAAAAATCAAAAAACAAAAATAAAAAGCCACTACATTTTGAAAATGTTAAGATGAGAACTAGATTCATCGCAAGGGTACAGATTCTGATATTGCCCAGGGCACAAAAAAAGTGAAGTTTTGAAATTAAGGAAAAGCTAAAGAAGTAAAAAAATTGTCATGGTTTGAGGTATCAAGACACTGATGTTCACATGTTTGGTGGTTTATTCAATGCCAAAATGAATGTTCACTGTCAGGGAGATTCTTCAAGTGATATATAAATGTTGGCTTAGTTTGCTGCTCTGTGAACATTATAACTCTCCCAGATAGAAAAATGTGCTAAAGTGTATATTTTCACATATCTAAAGTCTGTATTTTTTCCTTCAAATACCAAATATTTTAAGAATTTATATGTGTCACAGAGATAGAAAGTGACTTAAGAGTGTTAAAAAAATAGATAATTTATTCCACATATTCTGAATCTTCTAACAAATGTAATATTTTTAGTAGATAACAGCTGAATTATTATCTCTCAGATGATCAACACTTGATAATAGGTGGCTAGACACTATATTTAAAACATGAAGCTCTACATCTAGATAAAGAAATATTTTGACACTTTTATGTGTTTTCCTTTTTATAGTTAATATTTATTTATTTATTTATTTATTTTATTTATTTATTT
>NW_012121154.1:2218854-2220677 GCF_000951035.1 Colobus angolensis palliatus | reverse complement strand
CGCCCGTCTCGGCCTCCCAAAGTGCTGGGATTACAGGCTTGAGCCACCGCGCCCGGCCTATAGTTAATATTCATAACAATTTATATAAAGTGATGTAAATTACCCCATGGATGTCATGACCTTTATTTGTATGTTTATATATAATAGAATTGATACCTAAATGTAATATCTCCATTAGTCTCTTTCAGTGACGCTATTTGTTTTGATTTATATGGTAAAAATAAAAAGGTTATTTATTTTACTTGATAATTTAATTTATCCTTTTGAATATTTATATTTTAATCTTAAATTGATAGATACTGACATCTTGAATTGCTTCCCAAATACATTATAACAACTTTTGGTTTTTCTAATATAATGATCTAGCTCCAAAATTTGCCATGATGTACAATGAATCCCTCAGTATCTTCAGGAGATTAGGTCGAGATCCCCCTTGCTACCAAAATCTGCAGATGCTTAAGTCCTTTATATGAAATGGTGTAATATTTACATATGACCTAAATATATTCTCCCATATACAATTGATGCTTGAACAATGTGGGTTTGAACTGCATGGGTCCATAGATTTTCTTCCACCATTGCCACGCAAGAGACAGCAAGACCAACCGCTCCTCTTCCTCCTCCTCAGCCTATTCAACCTGAAGATGAACAGGATAAAGTTTTATGACACTCCACTTCCGCTTTATGAATAGTAAATATATTTTCTCCTCTTTTTGATTTTCTTAATAGCATTTTCTTTTTTCCAGCTTACTTTATTGTAAGAATATAGTACATAATATATATACAAAATATGTTGATCAATTGTTCATGCTGTTGGTAAGGCTTCTGGTCAACAGTAAACTATTAGTAGTTAGATTTGGGGGAGCCAGAAGTTATATGCAAGTTTTTGACTGCCCAGGGATCAGCACCTCTAACTTCCACTTTACCCAAGGGTCAACTGTACATTAAGTCATCTCTAGATTACTTATAATATCTAATACAGTGTAATGGCTGTGTAAATTGTTATTCTACTATTTAGGGAACAATGAAAAGAAAAAAAGTCTGTGTATGTTCAACACTGACAAAATTTTTCATTTTTTTCTTATGAAATTTGTCAATCCTCAATTGGTTGAATCTGTAAGTATGAAATCCACAGATAGGAAGGACTGACTATACTTAAAACAGGAGATATCTTCCATGTGAATATAAATGTAACCAAAATTTATAGTATGTGGTACATCAAATTATCTAATATCAAAATTAAACGTTATGTTGAAATTACAGAACCATCCTGTCAATAAGAAAAATTAGGTTCAAATCAATACCAGCAGTTAAAAAACTATGTTTAAAGCCAATATATTAAATAGGATGTGCTAGCAATAGGTGGCAATATTTATATATTTCTTACTTTGCTTGCATTGGATTCAAGTTTTAAATAACACTATTTTTGTCACAAAATGTAACATTTAGAGATGCTTATTTTGTAATGTATATATGTTTCATTGATACTTTTCTAAAATTATACAGAATTGCACTTAGAATACAAACATTTTAAGTTAAAAATTTTCCAACAGGCAAAAGAGATTAGATAATTAAAAGCAAAATGAAAAGTGACTATTACTTTTATAAATGTGTTTATTACCCATAATGGAAAAGCTCATTATATGTCTATATTATTATCTATCAACTTATCTAACTCCAGCAATTATTCTGTAGCTATCAATTTATTGCTCTAAATTATAATTTATTATGAAGGGGGTAAAGCTGGCTTATTGTCTTCTGGGTTTCTAATTGAAACCTTTGAAAAAGTGTGCCCAGTCAGACTAGAAATAACATCATAAAAA
>NW_012121154.1:2185975-2218454 GCF_000951035.1 Colobus angolensis palliatus | reverse complement strand
TTTTTTTTTTTTTTTTCCCTGAAATTGCAAGCTCTAGTGTGTAAAATAGGCCAAGGCCTAGACTTTTTTTAATCTCCCCTTAATAGAGCACTATTTATGCTAGGTTCAATTACAGAGTAGTCCAACATACTGTAATACACACAGGTCTCTGTTAATATGTAATTGGTGATTTTAGATTTAAACACATGCGTGTTTTAGCTTTGAGAACATGAGTTGTCCAGTACATTTGGAATATTTATAGAGAATTTTTATTTAAATTTATTATCCATGCTGTTTCTGCTTCTCCCTTGCTTATTTTATATACAGGAACAAAACTCTACTCTAAAACTCACAGAAATAGTACAGTTCATGACTTCAATTGCAAGACTATTCATCACTTGCAGTATACTTTTTAGTTTAAAACTTGTATAGTAAGCATCAAATATTGAGTACTTTTTTTTAGGCACTGCTGACAATGCTGAAAATTGATTAATAGTTCACTTAATATTTCTATTTTTATTGTTTGTTTTCAATTTGATTTATATTTATAAACCTAACAACAGGTATTATAAATAGTTGGTGCTGAATTTGTTTATAAGGTCATTTATTTTTCAAAAAGCATAATTCTACACAATATAAGCTTGTAATGACATAAGCTATTTAAGTTGTAATTACCTAATATTTCTATTCAAAAAGGTGTTATCTTCGGGAAGAAGCTGATGTTTAATAGCAAGCTCTAATGCAGTATGAAAAATGCTGTAATACAAATGCCAATATCTAAATTTAATAAAAATGAGTCTTAAATTTATTGAAACTCATGAAAGTATGTAGGAAGAGAACTGTAAGGAAAATACCAGAAAATTATGCAAAATAATGTAAGTTTTAAAAAGAAATAATTTACATATTCAATACACTTTTAATGAAGGTATGTATTTGCCACCTATATGACTCTCCAGAAATACTTCTTTGCCACTCATATCATTTCTGAAGCTACTTTCCAAATTTAAGCTGAGCCTTGTCAGATTTTCTTTCTTACAATTCCCCAAAGGAAAACCATGTAAACTTTTTAGGCAAGACTTATATAATTTTGTATTTAAATTTCTAATTTTGAGAACTTTCAGTGTAAAACATGTTTTGCTTTGAAGAAGTCATCTGTTTCTATTGTGTATTTGTCATGTAAATTTTAATTCTTTACATTATCAAAATTGTTTGCATTGGAAATAATTAGGGCCTATGAAATGGAGAGCTGAAAGACGGAAAACTTGGCAGTGTGCTGATTGCCACAAAATGCTCAAGTTATTTTCGAATGCTTTGCATATAGAAATATTTTCAAGAAAACTTACAATTTTTCTCTAAACTGTGCCGATCTGCAATATGTAGGAGAAAAAAAGAAGTGTAGCAAATATGATCCCTTAAACCCTCTGTGGCTATTGAACACTATCAACGAGTCCACAAACCAAAAATAAACACTTAGCTCAGGCAACATTTTCTATTGACTTTATTTTACCCAGTCCTAATTAAATACAGTTCTATTTTAGTTTCCTGTGTTCCAACCTAATGTATATTTGTATTCTACTTTTAAGATAAAGTGTTTCAGAATATTAGAATATTAAAGGTCGTTAACAGTGAAAGAAGGTTGCAAAACAAGAAGAAACTTTCAAAATATGTAGCCTTACCGCATATAAAAAATGTAGTCATATTTTTTCCTATGGATCTTTTAGTAGAATGAGCTTTTTGGGTTTATAAAAGTATAAATTTTTCAAAAAATTTAATCAAAATTCAAAAAAAAACTTATCTGTATGGTTTCAATCAGTATACTCTAGACTTACAGAAAGTCTCTGGTGTTCCAGAAATACTATGAAAGCTACTTCTTTGAAGTGGGAAATCATATTTCTATAGCAATAAATCAAACTTGAACTTTAAGTGTTAAATTCACTATAATATTAGATCTTATATATTGTTTCCCTATGCTAACTAAAATTTGAATTTGAGTTGAATAATAACAAGTAGAATCATACAGATTTTCAAATACCATTTTCAGAAACATGCATTAGGGAACATAAAACCCATAAATATTGCTTAGGTGTCTCCAATAGAGTAAGTATGTCTTAATAGGTAATATAACACATATATTGGGTAAAGTAAATAGGGCAAAAAATGCTTAAAAAATAAACAAATTTGAGCATTTTATGGATAAATCATGTCAACCCATGGTTTACTGCTTATCTCACACAAATATGGTGGCAATTAATCAGTGACGGAATACTGCTCTAGGAGAAAGAGTATAATTTAACAACATAAATTGTCATTCTACTATTACTTATAACTCTTTCTCATCATTGTAATGCCATTTACTTAATTGTCTTTGTGTGATTCTCTCAGCCAACCTACATGTTCCAATTTCATAGTCAATGCAGAACTTTGATCACTCTCTTCTTAATATACTCCAACCCATGTTTACTGAACATTACATATATCATGGACTTTGCTAGGATTTGTGAATGTCACCCCACTACTGAAGCAATTATAATATAGCTGTGGAAAGAGATGACCATAGAAGTTTAATGTTTTTCGTAGTCATTGTTATGATAAATATGTACAGAGAATGATGGGGGAGTTTGTTCTTGGGGAATTAATCAGCTGAATAATGAAGCACACATAAAATCTAGAAGAATAAAGAGGACTGGTAGATGAATATTTACACTCTAGGAAATATTAGTAAAGGCATGGGGCTATGAAAAATTATTCAATACAACAAATGTTTGATACATGAGTCACGGAGTCACAATTAAGTGGTTATTGAAAAGGATAGGCATAAAATGATGAGAAGGTTTTAGGATAAAGACTTGTAGACAATTAAGCTTATTGGAAAAATATCAGGATTCTATGACTGATTAGAGGTGAATATGAGAGAATAAAATTCTGAAATAAGGACTCAAGTTTTGAGATTGTGTTATTGAATATGATAAACTGAGATAAAGATTATGGAATAGGAAAGATTAGGTAGAAAGATAGATATTTTGAGTGTCATTGGCTTATGGGATATCTGATTAGAGGTACCCAGAAACAATAAGGAATATAATTCAGAAACTCTATAATCGTGTTTATGTAGAATCATACATGTATATGAGATAGAGTAGTGGACAAATCACAGAGAAACCATGCATACATAAAAGAGTATATGGAAGAAAGAGACCTGGATTGCAGCACTGTTTAAAGTCTGAGGACTGAACGAGAGACCAGAAGAGGATTGTTCCCTTGATTATAGATTGGAAAGTATTAAGAAGGAAGAAGATATAAACAGTGCAAAATACATCTGTGATAGCAAAATGATTGAAGAGTGTTAATAGGATATTACTGGTAAACTATAGAAGTTTCCAAGTTTGGGAGGCATTTCAGAAAAATAAATAAATAAATACCAAAAAAAAAAAAAAAAAGAAAAAGAAAAGAAAAGAAAAGGAAAAGCCAGATAAGGGTGAGAGCTGAGGTGTGGATAAAAAATGAAGAAAAAATACTGAGTATAGACTAAAACAAAGTTTGGCTGAAAGGAAGAGTGAAAATGAGAAAATGAGAAGCTTCTCAAACTGAAAAAGAAACTCTCCCCATCCCAGAGTTTTGTTGTTGTTTTTTCTAACTTCTCTTTTTCTCTTTCTGCCTTTTATAAAAAGTTCTGGTACCCTTTACTCTGTTGATCATAATCAATTTCACACTAGAAACTGAAACATTCTTAAAATCATCCATAGGTCTAGAAGTACTCTGGGAAAAAGTAAGTTATACATTTGTGATTTAAGGGAAATTTTAACCAGTAAACAAACAAAAACACAGAACTACTTTTCTTAATACTGGGGTTTTGTTACATAGAGGACTTTATTATGTTTAAGAAGTGGCTCAGAATGTTCCACATTGCAAACCTTCCATTCTATTTCCATTGCACATGTTAAAGCCTGTGTTTTGAAATGGAGTTTCACTCGTCACCCAGGCTGGAGGGCAATGGCTCGGTCTTGGCTCACTGCAACCTCCACATTCCAGGTTCAAGCGATTCTCCTGCCTCAGCCTCATAAGTAAGCTGGGATTACAGGTGCCCACCACCATGCCTGGCTAATTTTTTGTGTGTGTTTTTAGTAGAGACAGGCTTTCACCATGTTGGTCAGGCTGGTCTCAATCTCCTGACCTCAGGCAGGTGATCTGCCCGCCTTGGCCTCCCAATGTGCTGAGATTACGGCTCACTTTGGGGAGGTGAGGTGTTTCCCCACCCCCCCCCACAGTATTTTATTTATTTTCCTCAGATTCAGTTTTTTTCATGTGTGAATTTAATATAAAGTTGGGGAGTCCATTTTGCAATCTAAAAACATTTACTTATTATAACTATATTAATATTTTTAAAACTACAGAAAAAAATAATGAGACAAACATATACACTCATGGAACTGCATGTCAATCAGGCCAGTTCCCTGCAGAGGGAATTCCCAGCATGACTTCATCTGTGAAGACACAGAGCAGTCCCCATTTAGACATATACATTTATCATCTGCTCTAGCATGGTCAACCCTCCACTTCTTGATGGTTTCCTTCTGCTATGAATGTGTATGTCCAGTTGTCTGCTTCTTAGAGCAGACATTTACCTTTCTCGTCCACCAGCCATGGTGGCAGATGATTGATTTGACCCTTTCTTTGGGGAGGGTTTCCTGGTGGCCCACTTCCATCATCATATCTGGAATCAGATGAGTTTCCATAGCTTCCTTTTATTAAGCCTTTTTGAAAGTTTTCTTAGGAAATAGTTGCCAGAGAATGCCCCCAATACAAAAAGAACAATAAAAATTGATTGCAAAATGCAAATGGAATATTCAGCAAGCATTAAAGCCTTAATAATGCATTCAAGAAAATGGTATCTGGAATTCTTGGAACTATCAGCAAGTATTTATGACGTAATAATTCATGCAGTTGCATCCTTTCCAGATATGCACTCTACCACATGTATGCATATAATTTAGCATTATACATGTAATTTGAACAATTTATTATTTAGACCAACTTTTATACAGTAATTCAATATTCATTGCCCTATTATTTTTGAGTCTACGGTTTCAGACATGAGTTTTTTTTTTTTTTTTTTTTTTTGAGACAGAGTCTCGCTCTGTCACCCAGACTGGAGTGCAGTGGCGCTATCTCTGCTCACTGCAAGCTCTGCCGCCTCCCGAGTTAACACCATTCTCCTGCCTCAGCCTCCCTAGAAGCTGGAACTACAGGCACCCGCCACCACGCCTGGCTAATTTTTTTGGATTTTCAGTAGAGACGGGGTTTCACCGTGTTCACCAGGATGGTCTTGATCTCCTGACCTCATGATCCGCCCGCATCGGCCTCCCAAAGTGCTGGGATTACAGGCGTGAGCCACCGGGCCCCGCCACAGACATGAGTTTTCTTAATTCCCAGAGGAAAGAATCATATGAAGATACAAAGTAGCAAAGAAACTAGATTGTGCTTTCATATTTATTATGTTCTATAATTATCAGTAAGAGTATGTCAAAATAAAACTATGTATAGAGAGCAGTCGGCAACAAAAGAAAGATTGCATATGTATCTGAGATTTGACTCAGAAGTTCCACTTCCTATTTTCTTATTTTGCTCAGGAAAAAATATAGAAGGATTCATGACAAGGCTATTCATATCTGCGCTAGTGTAAATGTAGATGAAAAAAGAAAAAAATAAGAAACCAAGAGTTGCTAATATAAACTTTGGAACATGCACACCATAAAGTATGTAAAACTATAAATAGAATGAAGAAAATCTCTGTATATTGCCATGAAAGGATCTCCAGAATGAGAAAATAACAAAGTGGAGGAAATTATGTATACTTTTCCAGTGCTTATCAAGGAAGAGAGAGGGGAATGATATGGTTTGGCTCTGTGTCCCCAACCAAATCTCATGTTGAATTGCAGTTCCCAATATTTGGGGAGGGACCTGGTGGGAGGTGACTGGATCCTGGAGGTGGACTTCCGCCTTGCTGTTCTCATGATAGTGAGTGAGTTCTCACAAAACCTGGTTGGTTAAAAGTGTATAGCACTTCCCCCTTTGCTTTCTCTATCTACTCTGTCTGCCTTGCTCCCATATGAAGATGTTCTTCCTTCCTTTTTGTCCTTTCTCCATGATTGCAAGTTTCCTGAGGCCCCCCAGCCATGCTTCCTGTACAGCCTGCAGAACTGTGAGTCAATTAAACGTCTTTTCTTCATAAATTATCCAGGCTCAGGTAGTTCTCTAAGCCAGTTGTGAGAACAGACTAGTACAGGGGAGAATTGATTTAAGTACACATCAGAATGTATATGATTTGTATATATGCACATATATGCACACACATGTAAATACACACACTATACCTATCTGTGTGGACATATTTTCTTATATTTCAAAGGGGAAAAACCATATATTTCAAAATATTTACTTATAAAAGGAGAAAGAGAAAATGAGGTGGAATGTGTTTGGAACAACACTTAGGTTTATTTGAATATATCTTGTTTGTACCACAGGACTTTAGAAATGTGCAAATATTTTGCTTAATTATAAAATAACATTCAATATGTAAAAGACAATTTTTTCAAAAAAGCAAAATACAACAAATCAATTTGTGTATTAATTCGATGGAATATTTCAGGTAAGTTTAAAATCCAACAATTTGACTTCACATACTCAATGGACTACTTTCTTTTATCAACTCTAATAGAAAAACAGAAAGCTACCAAAGACAAAGACTTACCCTGTAGTTATATGTTTGGTGATGTTATTGGTACTTTGAGGCTATTGACTTCGCACTGAGGGATAATGCAAAAGAAAAAAATTAAACTGATATGTCATGAGAAGTGGAAATTTTACTATGAGAGGAAAAAAGACATAGAAGTAGAAAAGTGCAGTTAAGTAAAACTCTTGAAATTAGCATGGACATATCAGAGTAATCTCAAATGTAACTTATGAAAAAAGAAATGCTTTCCCTACCTCTGTTCACTGAAAAGTCTAAGAAACAAGAATGACTCTTATAGTAAAACATAGTAAGTTTACCTGTGTCCAGGTAAGCATTATGTTAGCTTTTTTCTTTGTTTGTTCGTTTGTTTGTTTTTTGCTGTGTAACAAATTGCTACAAATGACACAACTTAAATTATCAAAAATTTATTATCCTCAAATTTCCATGGGCCAAATGTCTGCATATTGTGTTTAGATTATCTGCTCCTTTCATGAAATGAAAGGGTCCCTGACTGTCTCTCATCTGGAGTCTCAGTAAACATCTGCTGCTAAGCTCCATAGGTTGTTAGTAAAATTCAGTTCCTTGCATTCATAGGACCCAGGCCTCTGCTCTCTTTGTTGGCTATCGACTGCTGTAGGTCCCCAGGGAATGCTCTCAGACCCTTGCATGGGTGTGAGACTCTCTCTCATGTCTAATCTCCCTTATGTCAAATTCTTCTTATGCTTTGAATTTCTCTTTTGTCCATTTCTGCAACCAAATGGAGAAAACTCTTTGCTTGTAAAGGGCTTGCACGATTAGGTTAGAGATACCTGGACAATCTCACTATCTTAAGGTCAACTGCATCAGATAATAAATCTAATCATGCAAGTAAAACCCATTGTTTTCAGGATCCTGCGGATTATGTAGAGAGGGTACATGGGGTGGAAGGTGGGAGAAAATCTTGGAGAACATCTTGGAATCCTCTTTATCACAGTCATTATGCCCATTTTCCACTATAAATGAATCTTGCAGAATGTCTTAGAATTCTGTTTATCATAGTCATTATGCCCATTTTCCACCATAAGGTACCAGGACATGCTAAACAAATTGCTCACTCCAGTTCTATAATAGTGAATGTACAAGATGAGTCTCTAATATCTTGTTAGATCAGATTCAAGAAAGATATCAAATTATACTAGTTATCAAAATTGAGGAATCAACTTGAAAAAACTACTACTATCCAAAGGTGAGGCAAACTGTGGATCAATAAGAATAATTACAATGGGTTGAATCACACCAAATATACCTGCAATGAGTTTGCCAAATAGCAATGTCAGAGGGAACAGTCCTCCACAGGACTGCCTTCACTCCAGAAACCAGCTGAAATTTCAGAGATCAGCAGTTCCACACTTACTTTTGACCAGCTGGCTACAAAGCTGGGGGTTCTCATTACCACCCTCATATGTTGGAAAGACTGACAGAACTTACAAAAGTGCTATCCTTATGATTACAGTTTCATCCGAAGGATAGAAATCAAAACCAGACAAATGGAGAGAAGTGTAGATGAAGTCGGGGAGTGGTCCAAACTAGAAGCTTCCGCCCTCCTCAGGGTCTCAACCTCCCAGGACATCAGTGTGTGACAATCAGTAGAGTATTGTGAAATATGGAAGCTCACCTCAGGTTTCACTGGAGTTCATTCACATACTGCCCATGTGCCTTAACTTTTTTAATCTGCAACAATCGCTCTTGGAGGTTATTGTCAATACTGTTAGTCTCCAGAACATTTGTGTGTTTCAAATATCCCATTGTATCTCACATTGTTAGACTACCTGGTGGTCAAAGACCCCAGCAAAAAAGACACTCATCTCAGGTAGGAAATTTTAGGGACTTGGAGATCAGTTCCCAGTAGCTGAAGGCAAAAACCACACATCTCTCTCAGTAAAGTAAATTCTTCACTAAACAATATGATAATCCATTAATTCATAATAATGCTTAAAAATAATGGCACACACATTGGTCAAGCTTGAAGGATGTCGTGGACCCAATTCATGAATTTTTAAAATGATAAGTAATTGAAAAGAATTAAGCATTTATTTTGCCTTTCCTATGTGACTTGTAACTCTTGAGTAGCAAACTGGTCTATGCTATCATATTAGTGTTAGCTAATAAAGATAGTCACTATTCCTAATGAATCGATAGATGAAACCCATGATTTTCAGTGGCTTCTAAGATCACAGAAAGTGAAGCAAGGAGATGTTATATGCCTCTTGATGAAAGTACACAGAAAGTGTGTACTTTCAAAGTACACTTTTCCAAAGTACACTTGAAAATAAAATATGACTATTAATTTACAGGAGATACATAGAGGGGAAAATATTATGTAGCACCACAGAGATGCAATACTCCAAATTCAGAGTATAAAATTGCAACAGAAAAAATCACCTGCTATTAAAGAAAGAAAGAAAAAAAGAAAGACAGAAAAAAGATGGAATAGGAATCTAAAGATTAAAAAGAATTTAGAGACATATCATCAAGTACAAAGGAGACATTAATTGTATTCTGACATAAATACTATAGAAAGTAATGAAACATTTGTGACAAGTTGATGGCTATTTGGTAATACTGAAGTAATTATTGATATCCTTGTTTGGGGTGTGTTAATGCTACTATGAGTTCATCTGGGGGAAATGAGAGTATCTTTTCAAATGCTTATTACAAAACAGAAAAAATGATATAATGTTTGGAATTTGCTTTTCTATAATGAAGGAAGAGTGGGCAGACACATATCTGAAATGACATTGGGGAAGAGTTGATATTTGTGTCATAAGCTGTTTGATGAGGTATTAGCGTTCATTATACTGTTTTATATATTTGATCCTGCCTTTGAAATTTTTCATAATAAGAAATTTAAAATTTTGAAATTTTTCATAATAAGAAATTTAAAATTTTGAAATTAAAAAATGTATGTCAATCGATTGGAACTTATCCAAATTAGAGCCAATTGTTATAAAAGTAAACACTATAGAAATGGATTGGAAGAAGAATTCAACTCTATGATAGCAATCAGGAGAAAATACAAAGAAAATCTTATTCCTTTGTAGTTAGGCTAAACTAATTTATCTCTAAAATAAGTTTGTTTATTCTTGAATAAACTTAAGTGATTTCATTCAAACAATAGGTTATTGATTGTATTTTTCTAAACGTGCTCTCAATTTAGCAAAAACAATTTCTATTTACATATAGTTTTAATAATGAACCTTGTTACCTATCAATAAGGTAGACTATTTTTCCTCTTTGAATTAATAATTTGTGTTATAATCTTCAGTGCAAGTTATTAACTTCAGAGATAGTTCAAATTGTTTTAAATATATATTAAAAAGAAAACCTTTAGATATTTAAAAAAGCAGTAGAAAGCATCTTTACATTTCCAAAATTTATGATGGGTTTTGAGTGTGTATATATGTGTTATTTTTGAAGATTATAACTTAATTATAAATGATATTTATATTATTTGGAAATTTTATGTATCAATCTCCAGAATGGTAAAAAAAAAAAAAACACATTAATCTTTGCCAAATATAATAAATGTAATTAAAAACACATTTAGGTACTTTATTAACTCAACTTCCAAAATGGTTACAGAAAACAGATGTTGTTTCAATCTAACATGAAAGCATCATTTTGTCATGATTACAAATAATATTCTACATGGGCCTCTATTATAGCTAAGCATAAGAGTTTTTATTTAAATTATTATTTTAAATTGTATAGTTTTCTTTCTTTGATAAAAAGACCACTGTTTTCAATTAGTATGTAGAATGCTGGTAGAAAGATATTACCAATATTTGCCTTTCTGCAGGATGACCTTTTATTATAGTTGAGAGGTGAAAAGTAAGCAAAAAAATGCCCTAAGCGAATGTAGAGTTGTCATTGAAAAAGGATTGCCATTCCTATAGGAAACGTGTCACCTTAGGTGTGATTTCAAAGTAGAGGACACAGTAATTTCTCTTGCATTGAGACATTGAAACACAAAGAGTTTTTAAAACAGTATAAAAGAAATTTAACTAAAGAAAGAAATATAAACTAGACACATTAGTACTTTTTTAAAACAAGTATGTTCCTGTAAGCATCAGTCTCTATTAATATGACTCATTTTATGCTTACTATTTATATATATTTATTGTAGATCTTTCTACTTCTGTTGGCAGATTGTTGAATCATTTTACATAAAGTTTTTAATTTGTCCTAATTAACATATTTTTTAAAATAAGCAGCTATTTCATACTAGACACTAATTTCTCAAAGATTTATAATATTTAACTGCTTATTAACTACCTGATTTCAAAATTTTAGCATATTTAAGAATAATATTTTTCACAGAAGTATATTATTTCTTCATTGTGGTGATCCAGGTTTTATTGAGCCTGAAGCATTTTATAGATAGATAGACATAGATATAAATATAAATATTTGTGGGTAATACATAGATTATATGTGTATATATATATGTGGGGAAATTAATGAGGGCAAATTAGGAGTCAAATTATAATAAAAAAATAGGAAGGCCTCAGGACACTTACAATCATAGCAGAAGGCAAAGGGGAATCAAGGCACCTTCTTTACAAGGTGGTAGGAAGGAAAATGAACATCAAAGGAACAAATGAACACTTATAAAACAATCAGCTCTTCTGAGAACTCACTCACTATCACAAGAACAACATGGGGGAAACTGTTCCCATTATTCAATTACCTCCACTTGGTCTCTGCCTTGACATGTGGGGATTACGGGGATTATAATTCAAGATGAGACGTGGGTGGAGACACAAAGCCTAAACCTATCATTCTGCCCCTAGCCTCTCCCAAATCTCATGTGCCTTTCACATTTCAAAACCAATCATGCCTTCCCAACAGTCCCCAAAAGTCTTAATTCATTCCAACATTAACCCAAAAGTCCAAGTCCAAAGTCTCCTCTGAGACAAGGCAAGTCCCTTCTACCTAGAAGCCTGTAGAATCAGAAGCAAGTTAGTTTCTTCCAAAATACCATGGGAGTACAGACATTGTGTAAAACGTTCCTGTTCCAAATGAGAAAAATCAGTCAAAACAAAATTGCTACAGGTCTAATGTAAGTCCAAAATCCTGCTAAAACACAGCAAGATTCACCTTTACTTCAGTTCCCAACAAGTTTCTCATCTCCCTCTGAGACCACATCAGCCTGGACTTCATTGTCCATACCACTATCAGCATTTTGGTCAAAGCCTTCGACAAGTCTCGAGGAAGTTCCAAGCTTTCCCACATCGCCCTGTCTTCTGATCCCTCTAAGTCTCTAGGAAGTTCCGAACTTTCTCACATCTTCCTGTCTTCTGAGCCCTCCAAACTGTTCCAACCTCTGCTTATTACCCAGTTCCAAAGTTGCTTCCACATTTTTGGGTATCCTTATAGCAGTACCCCAAACTCTGAGGCACCAATATACTATATTAGTTCATTCTCACACTTATGAAGATGTACCCAAGACTGGGTAATTTATAAAGGAAAGAGGTTTAATTGAATCACAGTTCCTCATGGCTGGGAAGACCTCAGGAAATATACAGTCATGGCGGAAGACAAAGAGGAAGCAAGGCAATAGGAAGGTGATGAACACAGGGGGACCTATTGGACACTTATAAAACCGTCAGATCTTCTGAGAAGTCATTCACTATCACAGTAACAACATGGAGAAAACTGCCTTCATGATCCAGTTACCTCCATTTGGTTTCTCCCGTGAGAAGTGGGGATTATGGAGATTATAATTCAAGATAAGATTTGGGTAGGAACACAAAGCCTTCAGGCCTCAAGGACTTTTGTTCTCTTGAAACACTGAAACTGACAATACCCTGAACCAAATAAGTATAACAAAACTACAAATGAATTCGATGTTATCTATGGGGTCAAGAAAAGAATCATTTTGAGAAATTTGTTTGCTGACACTAGAAGATTGAATTTTCTCTTCCTATCTTATTGTGTTTTACTTAAATTGCTGTTGTTTTTTATTTTCATTATGAAGGCTATTTATTCTATATATTAACATAAACTATCAAAAACAAGAAGAAATATATTTCTGTCTCTTTGGGTTGCTATTTCAAACGAAGGCTGTAGAGTTTATATGTAAGAAAGAGGTATATAATTAATAAGCATTTATTGTTCACCTATTATATGATATACATGGTAAAGTCTTGTTATAAAAAGACAAAGGGTGATCTCAAGGGGCCTATTTTCTGGTTAACAAGTAACAGGCAAGTAAATATATCATTAAAATAGACTACAGTCAGTGCCCAGAAAACAAGAATCTAAGAATGTTTTGGGAGTGCAGTTCAGGTGGAGCTTCCTGGAAGAAGTAAGTAACAGGCCTGAGTCTGAAATGATGAGCAGTTATTATCCCGTCAAATGTGTGTGTGCTGTGTGGAGATCTGGGGAACTGGGGATTCACTGAGCTACAGAGGTGGAGGTGGAAGGGAAAGAAAAGACAGTGTGAAGGGCATATGCACAAAGGGCTCTGGGTTCAGGGAATACCACTTATAACTGTAGGGCTGAAACATGAAGTTCAAGAGGAAAAGCATATCATGCCTTCACTGGAGGGGAAGAAAGCTTCTATTCTAAGCTGATGATTTTACATCCCTTAAAGGCCATGAATAATTACTGAATGGCTTTAAGTAAGGGAATAATGTAATTGGGACTACATTGTTTGTTAAAACCCAGTGTAGCTCCATGGTTTTTGTTTGTTTGTTTTTGTTTTTGTTTTAATTTTTGAAGAATGTAATATGATTGTAAAAGTGAAAACAGGGCCACAGTATAGTAATAGAATGTTTAGAGTTCTCAAGTCCTAGTAACACACCCACATTCAGTTTCAAATCCTGTGAAGTTTTAGCACTTAAACTCAACAAAATACACATGGAGAGATTGGAAATTTAGGGAGAAATAATCTTATATGCAGGGAACCCTGTGAACACAATACCTGGGAAAAGAATAAGTCACAAGAATAACCATTTAACTCACAAATTACCAATACTGATCTTTTAAGTACTATTCCTTTTTATTTGAAATCTCTCTGAAATAGACATTTGATGCCAAATTTTCCAGCTGGAGACCATATCCACAGGTGATTCCTTGGATTTAGCTTAATCTAATCTTTTTTACAATGTGACATTTCCCATCTATTTTCATACTGAAATTGCCTTTATGACAGTAAAATAAATCTGACTTAAACAGCTCCATCTTGCTTTTTTTTTTTCTTTTTTGAGACAGAGTCTCACTCTGTCACCCAGGCTGGAGTGCAGTGGTGCGACCTCGGTTCACTGCATCCTATACCTCCTGGGTTCAAGCGAGTCTCCTGCCTCAGCCTCCAGAGTAGCTTGGATTACAGGCCTCTGCCACCATGCCTGGCTAATTTTTGTATTTTTAGTAGAGACGGGGTTTCGCCATGTTGGCTAGGCTGGTCTCAAACTCCTGATCTTGAGTGATCCTCCCACCTCAGCTTCCCAAAGTTCTGGGATTACAGGTGTGAGACGCTGCACCTGGTCAAACTTGCCTTTAACCTCCAAACTACCCTTGGTCATTTCTAGGCACAAGCCAAGCTAACTTTGGGAAAAAATTAATTTATAGTTTATAGTATGATAATAGCCCTTTCCAAAACGAAACTACCTTTGTAAAACTAATGAAAAGAGGGTGAGAGGGGGCTGAATTCTTCTAAGATATAGATGTAGTTAAATGATTACCAGCCATTACTCCAGAAGCCACAAGTTTTGCAACTTTCCTCGTTACTCCTATAAATAGCATAACTATTGAAGAATCTAAGATTGGCCTTTTAAGGTGTTCTTTCAGTTTTTTGTTTTTTTTTTTTTTTTTTCCATTTCTGATGACCACATGGCCCCACCTGGACCAGCGAGTCCTCTGTGGCCCCCACCCAGGAGAGGACTCACACAGTAGGACTATTTTCCATACCCTATGATTGCATCCCCAACCAATCAGCAGTACCCATTTCCTAGCTCCTTGTATGCCAAACTATGCTTAACAAACAATGGCCTTTGAATTTTGGGGGAGGCTGATCGGTAGTGATAAAATCCCAGTCTCCCACTCAGCTGGCTCTATGTATATTAAACTCTTCTCTCTTGCAGTTTCTCTGTCTTGGTAAATCGACTCTATCTGGACAACAGGCAAAATGAACCCAGTGGGAGGTTCTAATACCCTTTTCTTCATATGCCATCGTGTAGACAAATATTTCTCCCTTATGTTATTATGAATAACAAAATTTACATGTGTTTCCACACACACACACACACACACACACTACAAATAAGTAAATTCACTTAATACTCTTCTATTGCTTTCTGCTTAGTGTCAAATTTCTCACAGCTATGCTTTATACATCTTAGTCTCTTACAATCTGACTTTCACTCCTATTATTCATTGGAGGAAATGGTGAAAAAAAATTAACTGTAATCCTCCTTTATTTTCCTGTCACATCGGATGCTCATATTTGAAAACTCGAAATCACCTATAACTTTTTAAATTTACCTCTCATTTAATTGATCACATATGGACTATTTCTTCAGAGCTACCTTCTTGTGATAAAATATCATAGCTGTTATAAGGGCCTCCTCAAGGTCATCCCTTGTAACATCATCTGTATGTCAGACAGGAACATTGGTGAGAACAGTTGATACTTGGTGAGAATGGGGTTACCTAAGTGATTACCCAAGAAAGGTGTGAGTGAAGACCTCTTCCCCTGGGCATTTTGGCCAGTGAAGGAGAATGGAACCAGAACGCCCAGGAATTAAACTGCTTTCTGGATAAGTGCCCATTGAAATTGTTTTGTTGAAAAATAATTGAATTTGATTATATGGCAATTCTCTGTAGAATAAAAAGTGAGGAGTGTGTGTGTGTGTATAATTTTTGTTCACATTACACAACCTTCTTCTCTTGCTCTTCTTTCTTCTGCTCTCAGTCACTGTTTAGTTTCTGAGGTCTCTGGAAGATGTTTATCTGTCTGTGAGGTCAATTAATTCCGTTATTCTATTAATGTTTTCTTATTCTTTAAAGATTTTCTTGGAGATTAAAGGTTTTGCAGCTATGATGATAAGATTTCACAAAGCTTTCCAAACTGCCTGAATCAAGCACCGCAAATCATCCAAACTTACCAAAAGAATTAAGAAATAGGAATGCAGAGAAAATTTGGAATCAAGGTATTTATGCTAATTGATATCAGAATCAGCATTCAATAATCTGCAATGCAATACCTTCTTATAACAGAAGAATTGTAGTACATTTGTTATGCTTTAAGTCTAAAGTAGGGACTTCTACACTGTCCCCCCTTCCCTCTCCAAACATTACCAACCCAAATGTCTTAACAGGAGATTAAACTTGCTACTCCTATGTGTTCCAAAACTCAAGATGCTCTTAGCCTGATGCTGCTACTGATATTGACCTTTCTAAGTTTTTGGCTCCAAAGATTCAACAAAAATCCATGATCTCTGCCTCATGGCTTGCTTTCTAAATCTTGCTGATTTTTTTTTTTTTTTTTTTTTTTTTTTTTTTTTATTTTTTAATTTAATTCTCAGAGCCTTGTTTAACATCAACTGTGATTGTTTTACCAAGAATTACACCCAAGTATCTCGATGAAAACCAGCAATGGGCACATGTGAATACAGAAGAGTCTTTCTTAAATTATTCTTCACAGCCATAGCTTGAAGGAGAAGGCAAATATTGTCAGAGGCCTTGTTGCCAAGACCTCCTGGTAGATGTATACCATTATTTGCTTGTGTACTGCCGAGAGAGGACAGCACACAGGTATTACCTTTGAACCATAGTAAGATAGCTTATTAGGGAAGAGTTATCACTATAATTAGCCTGTTCGCTAACTCCTATTTGATAAAAATGATAGGGAAACATGTAGGAGTAGGGGAGAGGAGAGACAAGCAGTCAACTATTTGTAGGTGTTTCACACCCTGTGCCCTATATTAGAATATGTGTATAACTAGGTTATTGAAATTGCCATTTTGTAGGTCAAATTATATTGAATTTTGGAATTTTTATGTGATTCAAAGTCAAGTGATCACAATTGGTTTCTGTCTGTAGGAATGATGAATGAAATGTGAGGATGCATAGGAAAGTATCCGGAGAGACTCTAGCTGGCTAGAAGATGTGACCTAGTGCACCCACTCACAGTCAAAGATTAATTATGTATTCTTAACAGGGACCAGAGAATGTTCTACTGGCTACATTGTTATAAAATTTAAAGATTAGTTTTAAAGGCAGAAAACTCTTTGCTACCTACAGCTCTTAAGAGAGAAGGCTGCCAGGCAGGGCCATACCCAGGAATAGGGTTGTACCCAGAGATAGGGAAGCAGAAAGCTGGAGTTGCAGGGGCAACTTATGTAAAGCAAGTATAATTGGCTAGATTTTGTGAGTGTAGATTGGCTGATTTGAATAACATTCTGCACACCAAGGCATAAAACTGTCTCTAGATGTCTTGTATCTGGCCACAGGATGATTAGGGCAGGTAGTTGTGTAGTGGCCCAAGATGGGAGAGTCAGATAAGAAAAATGGCTGAGAATATATTTAATTAGTTGCCCAGGAAGGAAAACTGATTTGTCCCTAGTCAGGACCTAAAAACTGGGTCAAAATAACATTTTTTAAAAATCAAAACACAATATGATTGATTGTTGTTTCAATCCCAGTTTTGAGCTTGATTATTTGGGGCATTTGAGTGGTCCTTATAGTAAAGAAGACTTTTAGAGGATCAGGCTGAAGTTGTCTTAAACAGCATAGAAAACATTTTTATTTTGATAGTAAAAAGGTGGAAAGCAAGTAGAGGAATAAGGCATTCTTGTAGGTCAGCCAGTAACCAAGTTTCCCATTTATATGGCCTTAGTCAAGGAAATAAGTCTGAAAATTTGGAGGTATCTAACAATATCTTGGTGGAGATTAAAAGTGCACTAGAAGTGGGAGTTACTTTTTTTTTTTGTTTGACAATAATATCCTGGCATATTCTTGGGGTCAAAGTGGCAGGTGTAGCAGTTACATTACTGGAGAGTATTAACTGATGGTTTAGTAAGGTATATGTAAAGATTAATGGTATATGTTTTATAGCTAAGGGGAGGGTGTGGTTCTTTGCTCATAGAGACAAAGCATGGGAAGTGTTGTGGAAAGCTGGATGGGATGTAAGAGATTACACCTGGAAGTGAAAGGTCCTCTTCCTAGAAGTGTGTTACCAACATGCAATAGTTGCTTCTTGGGGAAAGTAATAATCTCCATTCATTTTCAGAATGAAAATGAGCATCTACCAGGTTTCTCTCTAGCAATGGAAGTATAAGGGTATACACCAGGCCATTGGTTGAGCAAACAGCGAGCTCCCTAATATCAGCAGAATAAAACACATGTTCCCTGTCCAACTTGTCAGTGCTTTAGGAAGACTGCCCATGGGTGTTGCTGGGGCATTAGTCTAGTGTTCAGAGTAAAGTTGCCTCTGACACAGGTCTTGGGTTGGAACAATGTCATTGAGGTGATTTCATCTCTAGAAGTGAGCTTCTGGACTTGGACAATATTGTCTGAGATGTGGGACTGCAGTATATTTCCCAAGTGTATACTACTCAGGTGAACATGAGTACAACATTGGGCTTGACAGCTAGACCTACACCTGGAAAGGTGATACTGCCATAATGCATCAAAGTACCAGAACCTGACTGGCAAGAGAGTCATCTCAATTAAACACGGCCAGATCTAAACTCTCCCAACAGTTTAAAGTTTTCCCAGATGGGTGATGAAAGGGGTTTCGCTGCAGATAGGTCTTAAATTATATGGCCTGATTTGGGTCTGTGTGGTTAATAGAGCGTTATATTGCTTGCCAATTAAAACATCCAAAGCTACTGTTGGAGCTCCAGCATTATCCTGTAGGCAGACCCTCCAGTTTAGCCAATTTCTATGGTCTCCTCCTTTCTTCAGTTGTCAATGTGGTTGATGAGAGCAAATTAGCAATGTGTTTATGATAAAGGGCTTGTGTTAGCCACAGCTGAGCTTTTAAACCTCAGAATTTGTCCTGTTTGGTTGAAACAATGACTTACTTGGAAAGTTTGAGCTTCCAGATTGAAAAGTAATGAAAGCACTCAGATCAATACTAACAAGTATAGTCAACAAGTTGGTGCGCAATTGTACTTGACAGGCTTTTGTTATTTGATACTGATTTTTCTCCAGCATATATTGTTACCAAGGAGGGGTTCTCTGGTATTACAATTATAGGATAATGTGTTGATTCTATTATTATCTTCAAATGTGATTTTATTTACTGAGTTAATTGTTTAATCTCCATTTTTGGCAACCCTTATTGTCTGTAGGGTTTTCCCAAATAGGTGATGAGAAGGGTTTTACTGCAGATAGATCCTGTGTGTGTGTTAGGCCATTCTTGTTTATTTTTTTGAGATAGGGTCTCGCTCTATTGCCCAGGCTGGAGTGCAATGGCATGATCTCAGCTCACTGAAACCTCCACCTTCCAGATTCAAGCGATTCTCCTGTCTCAGCCTTCTGAGTAGCTGGAATTACAGGTGTGCACTACCACACCTGACTAATTTTTGCATTTTCAGTAGAGATGGAGTTTTTCCATATTGGTCAGGCTGGTCTCAAACTCCTGTCCTCAAGTGATCCACCCACCTCGGGTGTTGGGATTACACGCATGAGCCACCATGCATGCCCAGCCCAGACCATTCTCGCATTGCTATAAATAAATACCTGAGACTGGGTAATTTATTTAAAAAAAAAATTAAACAAACAAACAAACAGAGAAGGCTGGGCGTGGTGGCTCACGCCTGTAATCCCACACTTTGGGAGGCTGAGGTAGGCAGATCACCTGAGGTCAGAAGTTCGAGACCAGCCTAGTCAACATGGTGAAACCCCTGCCTCTACTAAAACTACAAAAATTATTCGGGCATGGTGGCACTTGCCTGTAATCCCAACTGCTCAGGAGACTGAGACAGGAGAATTGCTTGAACCTGGGAGGTGGAGATGTCAGTGAGCCGAGATCACACCATTGCACTCCAGCCTTGCTCCAGCAGAGCAAGACTCCGTCTCAAAAAATAAAAAAAGAAAAAGAAAAGAAAAGAGAGAGAGAGACATAGTGCTTGCATATGTTTGGTTTATAGGGAGGCCTCAGGAGGTTTACACTCATGGCAGAAGGTGAATGGGGAGCAGGTACATAACATAGCAAAAACAGGAATAAACAAGAGAGTGTGGGAGGGGAGGTGCCACACACTTTTAAATGTCCAGATCTCTCAAGAACTCACTACCATAAAGACAGCAGCAAGCCATGAGGGCCCATAATCCAAACACCTCCCACCAGGCCCCACCTTTACATTAAAGATTACAATTCAACATGAGATTTGAGCAGGAATAAATAGCCAAACTATATCATTGCAATGCTAATTTCAATTTACTAAATTAAATTAGACTATCAGAGGGACAGCCCAGATTAATTATACTCTTCTAAACCTGAATATTGAAGAAGATTATTTGGGTGGTAGCAATGCAACCTCAAATGATTAACAGATGAGCAGGTTCCTAGCACATGAGATAATTTGGGGAGGCATATGGGGAGGCATTATTAAAGGACCTAGTATGTAAAGAGTCTTTACATGGAAGTTAGACATATTCTATTTTAAATATATTAAAAAGACATGAAAGATTTTTTGAGATTTGTTGTTGGTGTTTATTTGTTTTGAGTTGGTGTGAGGTATTTGTTGTCTAAGAGGTCTTGAGAAAGATTAAGACCTGGGGCAAAACAAAGACCCATTTATGTCTCCACTTACCATTTCATAATTTAAATAGACATCGTCTGAGGAGCTCAGTTGGACTGTCAACTAAACCAGCTGCCTGGGACCTATCAGGAAAATGAAAGTTTTAGTGAAAGTCTTTCAAAAGCCCAGCACTGTGGACTTTCAGAAGTGAAATATGTGTCTTGATCATGATCGGTAATGTCTCCAACTCCAAAGGGAATAAAGAGTGTCCTGGTGAGACCTTGTGTTGTGGCGTTAGTATATGTAGTGATATGTGTCATCTTGATTTATATTTTTTGTTTCTGTAAGACAAGAGATTTCCACAAAGGGGGCAACTCTTAGGTAATGGCCCAAGAGTTTCTAAAAATGTGCAGATGAGGTATTTGCTGATCAGGATATCCAGTCCTAAAATGCCTGTCTGAAGTTTGGTCACTGGCATCCAATCCTTCATCATAGACAACCTGGTTAAGAGATAGAAAGCAGCAATATTCCACTCACCGCTTTCACCAATGATGCTGGAAACAACATCTGTACAGTCTACAATTCCTATTGCTTTTCATTCAGTTAATTCCAAGGGAGTCCCAGGTACAGGTAGCCAAGGGGCCTTTTTGGGAAATGACCTCTCCCAGCACCCTGTCTATTGCATCTGGCAAAAGACTGAGGACAGAGAGGTCATCCCCTCCCACAGATGGAATATACCAGAGGGGCCCAGGTTTGGCTCCACCTTTTATCAAGGGGGCCTCAGTAGCTGTGTGGAACTTGTGGTGTGTTACTTTCATTGCTGAAGGCATAATGGGCAGCTGGCTATGAAGAGTCACAGACTCAGGATATATGATAGGCTCTATTTCCAGAAGAATACAGAAAGCAGCCAGTAATTTTCATTCTAATGATATACAGGCTGGAGCCAAGAAGGGCAATATTTTGCTATCAGAAGCCTATGGGCAACTTATAGCTATCATAGGTTGTTCAAAGACCTATTAAGAAGCACAAGAATAAGTTACTAAAGCCTCTACAATAATTCACCTTGGGGTGCATTTATTCTTTCCAGGTTTAATAAAAGGTATAATTGGGCTATGAAACAAAAAAGTAGTGGGCATAATTACCTCTAGTTAGGTCTTATGTAATAAGTTTTAATCCTTGAGGGCCCTGTTTTAACTTACATTGGGCCATTTTAGCTGTTTTAACCAAGGATTTATGGGATTCCATTTCATCCAGTCAATTTGCAAGTGCCAAAAGTGTGTTTTTCATTTTTTACTCATTGCATCAGTGTATCTATGCCCACTATGAAATGTTTTAGGGTAATGAGTACTATAACAATAGGAAATTTAGGCAAGAGGATAGTTAAAATGAAGCATACCTATTTTTCCTCTATTTTATATTTAGTTATTTTGCTAAAATTATAGAGGATATTTTGTGTAAATTTAGTGGAATCCCTTGGTATAACTATATTTGAGACCCAGTATTAGGTCTATGAAGCTCTGTGAGTTCAATTGGTGTCTTTTAGCAAATGTAAAGTTATATTAGAACCTGTGTTGTAGATATACAAAAGCCAATCAGTGCCCTTTGACCTCTTTTGTTATGTAATTTTTTTTCTTTTTCTTTTGAGACGGAGTCTCACTCTATCGCCCAGGCTGGAATGCAGTGGTATGATCTTAGCTCATTGCAAGCTCCACCTCTTGGGTTCATGCCATTCTCCTACCTCAGCCTCCCGAGTAGCTGGGACTACAGGTGCCCACCACCACGCCTGGCTAATTTTTTATGTATTTTTAGCAGAGATAGGGTTTCACCGTGTTAGCCAGGATGGTCTCAATCTCCTGACCTTGTGATCTGCCTGCCTTGGAGTCCCAAAGTGCTGGGATTACAGGCATGAGCCACCGTGCCCAGCCTGTTATGTAATTTTTACAAATAAATTTTGAATGTCCAATTGGGTAAGATTTTGGATATTTATTTTAATTTAATAAGATATTTGTAAGTATTTTTTTTACTTCTTCCCTTTGTATCTTGTTTTTAAAAAAATTTTTTTAACTTTCTTTTTGTTTTATGTTTTTTTTTTCGTTTTGTTTTGTTTTGGGCTCCTAGCCACCCAAAACTATGATTTTTAGTTTTTATCTCCATCTGATAGCTCATAGTGCCAATCTTCTAGGCAGTTACAGGAAAAGGGTTGGGGACTGGGTCTTGTGACCTGTCTCCTTGGTAGCCATCTCTAGTTCCAAGGCTTCTCAGTCCACCTCTGAGGATCAGTGTCAGCGCTTAGAGTACTATAGCAGCCTCTCCTTGGATAGCTTCCTTGTCTGAAATTTCAGTCCCTTCACATGCTGATATACAGTGGCAGTTACTGGGGCCTGAACATGGTGGCTAGGGTTCTTGCATTAGATAAACAACTAGGTAACTTCAATAGGTGGAGAGTAGGGGAGGGTGCAGGGATGAAATATTTGTCATCCCTTGTCCCCTTTGAATTAAACAACAAAGTGCTGGCCTCCAGTGGTGAAACCTACAATACTCTTGAGGTTTGGGGAGCATGAAAATCACGGGCATCCAGCAAGTTAACGCAGGAGCAAACAAAACTGGTTGAAAATTAAGTATCTGTAGTTTTAATTAAAAATATGTCAGAGAGAGCCTACTTTGGTTTTCTCATGTACGATATGGATCTATTGAATTTACATAAAGCAGTGGTTATCATGCATTGGAAAATTCCACCAAAAGTCCGAAATAACATGTCTTCTTTGGTAGATTTTTAAGACTTAGAAATCATGTTTGACTGTGATTAACAGTTAGTCAATTCATTATTTGTTCACTATATTGACAGTTATATTTTCCCACTCATCTCCATTATTCATGTGAAACCCCAATTTCTTAATAATAGTAATAATAATGGTAATAACAATTTACAATTATGGAGTATTTAAACCAAGACCTAGGCCATTTTGTAATCCTTATTTACTTTCCTCTTATAGCAAAACCCCTTCACATCCAAGCTGACATTCTCTTCAAATAAGTAACTTAGAATTGGCACAATACTAGATATGTTACACACATGTTCCTTAAGTGAGAGTACAATGAGCCTGGACCCTATATTTCTTTAAATTTTAGAGCTAAATAAAGTGCATTTTTCTTCAAGATTCTCTGAGTCTTTTTTTTTTTTTAATTACATTTGTAGACTGAAATCCTCAACAAAGTTTAGCAAAATAAAGTGATCATGGCCAGAATTAAAGTTAAATTCTTGTGAAAAAAATCTCAAGTGTAGGTCAACTGCCCCAGAGTCTTGCTCTTCTAATTTCCTCTGTCTGAGACCCATCACGTACTCTTTTCCATGAGAGGAGAAGATGCCTTGCTTACTTTCTTTATCTCCTGCCTCAATTATCAGGACTTCCCTCACAATTCCATCTAACATAGTTCCTTCCGTCTCTGCCCAACAACTTTCACTCTTTACCATCTCACCTTGCTCTATTTTTCTTCAGAATACTTTTATTAACTGACCTATTTTGTAATTATTATTTATTATCTAACTCACTTTTCAAGAATATCCTCACCACTTAGAACAATGGCTGTTATATAGTAGGTACTTAATAAATGTTTGTTAACTGTATTAATCAAAAATGTATTTTCAACATTTTTAAAATACATTGTTTCATACTTATATAAAACACTGCCAACAAATTTACAGAACTTAAATAAGTACAATAAACTCCTACCAGTGTTAGAACTTTCTGCACATTTACTAACAAAAAAACTTAATGAAAAATTATTTATTATAACTGGTTTATCTTTTAACTTGCTAAATCGCTTAATAAAACTATTTCTAGTCATCTGACCTTCCTAAGCGTAGAAACCATGGCAAGAGTTTTTAAAGTCCGGTGGGAAACTGTTTGAATAGTTTTCCCCAGGTAGTAGATTTAATAAATAAAAAATAATAAGATGTAGTAATCTTGTTTGAACATAGCAATTATTTTCTATTAATTAATTTTTTTCATGCTTGTTAGTACAAGTTCCTGCAATAATTATAATTGTAATAGGAAGGCAAATTCCCAACTGCATTTTATTGATGTTATCTCAACTGAGATACTCGGAAGAAAAATAAGTAGTAGTTTGAACTTTTAGGTTGTGTTTTGATTTTGTATCAGATCTCCCAATTTAAAAAGCTAGTCACATGTCAAACAAACTTCATTTGGTCCAAAACATTGACTTCTCATTTCTAGGGAATACAGTGTGTTTCCTAACAAGCTTATTTAAAAGTTGTGCATTTATAAAATTATAATTGCAAACAAGGAAAATATTTTAAGATAAATTAATGAAGTATTTATCCTATTAGGTTTAACTTAACTTTTAGCTTACTAGAAATTCAAATATACTTTATATAGTGAAATATTCACAGTTAATTAAATACATATAAAGAGCAAGAATATTACCTTCTTTCTCTCTCACACACACACATGCACATGCAGACACCAACACACACACACACACACATCATAATGTTTGACTGGAGAATACAAGCAAAATTTAAGATCAAATGCACAGCAGCAGAATGAATTTACAAGATAAAAACTAAAAAAGATTTTAAAAGTAGAGCTACATGTATAAGAAAACAGAATTATTTCCAATGTTTTAAAATAGCCTTAGAAATAGAAACAGCTATTTATGGGAAAAAAAGGGATGTAACCAAGAACCTTCTAGAGACCAGAAACATGAGTAACATAATGGTCCAAATCCACTCTTGATTTTTATAAGGGACCAAATATTCATAAGGTTCAGCCTCTTTCAACATGATTGCCAGGAAACACTTTCTCATATTCTATACTGCCACACTGCATTAATAGAGTTAATAACATTATACACACACACGTGCACGCGCGCCTGCAGATGCATCTTTGGTTGAGTTCTAAAGATAGACTCTTATATTCAAGACTTCTTATATTCTGCAACTCATGGAATAATGTTAGCCCCCTATTTATTTAAACCCAATGAAAGTCATAAGACATATATGCCTTTGAGTTTTAATGTCTGTTTCTCCTCTTAAATTAGAAGAGTGAAGTGTTAGTGACCTGTTTATATCACAAAGCCAATAAAGTAAAAATTAAAACTCCTTGTTTTTATCTTTCAATGCAAATTCAATAACTTTGTTGATCAGAAATAGTAAAAAGTTAGATTTATTGCTTATTTGCATCTTAGTTCTCCCACAAAAATTATTTTAATTGAATTTCAAAAATTATTTTTGCTTATTTTAGGAAAAATTATTTTTGTGTTTCAGAATTAGTTTCATTAAAGACTGAAAATACAAATCCCAAACATAAACCACAACATAGTTGTTATTTAAAAAGCAAATTAATATAATGCAAGAAAAAGGGATGCACACATACATTTAACGCCAGCCTTATACACAGCTTGACTGACAGAGTTTTAATTCTCAGGAGACTCTGCCTACTGTGAATATATTCCTTCAGCATTTCTATTTAGAGATATGTAAGGTATAAAGATCAACATTGAGATGTATTTTGAAATGATTGAACTGCTCAACAATTTGTTGAAATACAAGGTAAACCAATTAAAATTTATTTCTGAATTCATTTATAATCTTTTATTAAAAATAATTTGTTCAATATTTGGTTACATGTAAAAACGTTATTTTTAATCAACCACTTAATTGCCACATACAGAGTCACCTTGTAAATGTCACTGAGTACTTCTACATGTAAGTAACAGTTCAAATGTAATGCCAACATCAAATAAGGATTTTCCATATTGCCAAATAAAAGTCATTATCTGAAACAGAAACCGGGGAAATTTTAGAAATACTATCTCATTAACCATTATTGTTCTACAAAATGATGGCAGTAGAAATGCAGCCTATGATAATAATAAGAGTAGTGTGTGTGTCTGTGTGTGTATCTGTGTTTCTGTAAATCTAATCTTATGCTTTCATTGGCTTCATGAGGGCATGGAGAGGGCAAAAATGTCTCCACCAAGAAGTGGGACATGAGAATAAGATATCACTTTGGCAGTTAAATTCTAAATTCAACACAGCATATGTAAGATCAGAGATACACAAATACCTGAGAACAGAATCACTTGCCAGCAAAAAGAACTTGACAGTAAATGGATCAATAAATTACCTGCTAAATTTAAAAATGTGCCAACTGGAAAAAAAATTGTCAGAAATGTATACAAAGAAAAAAGGAGGCATTTTGGCAGTGGTCATCCATCATTAAGCAAGGAAGAGATTGCCTTGAACCACTTACTGAACCCTCATATGGAATAAAAAGTAAATCTATTGAGAAAATGGATACATTTGGTGTTTTAGCCTGTGAGCATTAAATATTCAAATGATATAACTGCTCAGCTGTATCCCAGTCTCTCTAACACCAGTTCCAGTTCCATATTCAACCAGCAATCTTCTGATAATGGTCTTCTCATTTTGCTTGCCTAAAGGAAATTTGCTATGGCAGTTATATTTCTATTGTAAGAAAATAAATTGGCATTGTAACTTATATATGTCACTTTTGATTTTAATCAACATGAGATAGCCTTTTCAAGCTTGATCAGCTTGATACTGTTGAACTGTACCAAGAATTTGTCCTTACAAAGTGGGAGACCAGGTCACCCTATCCTACACTATGTTTAAATAAACTTGATAAATATCCTTTTGCAATATCTCCCTTTGGCAAACTTGTGATCCCTTTTTCACACTATCTTTAAGAACAAATCTACAAATACTATTGCAGTGTACTACAAGTAATTATAAACTTCTAAGTAAATATATTTTCTAATTTTAAGAAATACTTTTGTATTCTTTGTAATTCCATTATAGACCTTATCATAGACAAAAATATTGTTATGTATCTTCTTCCCTTTACTAGAAATTAAAATTTTCTTACTCTGATTTAAATATCTAATTTTATTAAGACTTTTTAAAGTATGCATACATGTGAAGAAATTTGCATATTTTCTAATTCCTTCTTAATAGAACTCTACTTATTATGATACTAAGATATCTGTCATTTGGGAATTCTGCTCCTCTTATTTATGTCAAGATTTTACTTCAAGCACCTGAATTCCAAAAGGACATACAGATGAGTTATATTTAGGTCTCACATAATTGTCTCTGAAT
Source organism: Colobus angolensis palliatus (assembly GCF_000951035.1). NCBI lineage: Eukaryota > Metazoa > Chordata > Mammalia > Primates > Cercopithecidae > Colobus > Colobus angolensis. Next base: position 2,190,868 of record NW_012121154.1, on the reverse strand, counting down.
AATGCTTGAATTCCTTCTTAATCAAAAGCAGGAATCTTTCCATGTAAAGGTTGAATCCTGTTAAATCAGACTGAATTTTGTAGTATCTCAACGCTAGCCCTGTTACACATGATAATGACTATCTGTGATCTTCACTAGTAATTTAAAATCCTTCCATTAATAGATAGTGAGATAAATGTTTAAATAAGCCTTTAATGCCTTTAGGCTTGTACCTCTGGGTTCAAGTTTCCTACTCAGACTCCACTTTCAACTAATTCGATAATTAAATGTTTATTATAAAATAATCATTGAATAATAAAATCAACACCTTATACATTTGGAGTGATGTGGGTCATTCATTCATATATTTATTCTACAAGTATGTCTAACTCATGGACACTGATAAATCAGATTACAAACTGGTAACAGAGGTACCTCAATGCACAGAGAATATATACACATAGAACAATAAGACACATGAACGTAGGTATGTGCTTTAGATAATTATTTGATTTTAATTAAATTGAAATAATATTTAGTTGAATATTTACTTCATGCTAAAAACATGCTAGATAAAAACTGTGCAGAGTTATAGAAGAAAGAATGAAAGAAGACACAATTCAAAACAGAACTTATGTATGCTTTTATGAATACATATAGCATGAAGCTGGAAGCTACAATTCTCAGCAAACTAACACGGGAATGAAAACCAAACACTACATGTTCTCACTCATAAGTGGGAGCTGAACAATGAGAACACGTAGAAACAGGGAGGGGAACATCACATACTAGGGCCTATCGTGGGGAGGGGGGCAAGGAAAGAGAGAGCATTAGAACCAATACCTACTGTATGTGGGGCTTACAACCTAGATGACGGGTTGACAGGTGCAGCAAACCACCATGGCACATATATACCTATGTAACAAACCTGTACATTCTGCACATGTATCCCAGAACTTACTTTATATATATATGTATATATGCATGTATATATATGTGTGTGTATATATACACATACACACAGAAATCTGGAGATAGGACAGATTGAAAAGAATAACTCTGTAGCAAAGATGCAAGGGATGGTGGTGAAAAAAAGTGGAATTTAGGGGAAAACATCACAGAAACAATTCGGATCTCAAAAAATAACTGGCTGAAAAACAAATAGTGGCATTCCAAGCCAAGGCAACAGCATATACAAAGGCATAAAAGTTTACAAGTGCAGGCTTTTGATTCTGGAATAGCACTCAGCTTAATGTCCTTGTGGTGGTACTTTAATGGAGGATGGTCTCTGAAGATATTGTTGTAAAGACGATTTAGGTGAGAATCATTTAATTCAGGCATTATCATTCAACAGCTCCCACATGATAGTCACTCTGACTGGCACTGGAAGTACAGAGAGAATAATTGTACCTACCTTATAGAATTGCTGTGTGAATTAAGTTATTTGATATTCTTAGAGCATTTAATTCAGTGTTTGATTTTTAGTGGAAGCTTCTTGTAGAACTGTTAGCTCCTTGCAGAACTCAAAAGTAGATCTGAGGCTAAAAAAAATACAGATTTCTGAAGTCACATGCATATGTATGGTTGTTTCAGCCATGGCAGCACAGAAGAGATGACTCAAGATGAAGACCTGGCATAAGAACACAGGCTGTCCACACTAACATCCTCAATGCACAGAGAAATTAGTGAAAAATAGGCTTATTTTAAAAAGCATTCAGCTGAGTCATATTGAAAAGAGAGACTGGAATCTCATAGGCCATGGAAGATGAGAGTGTCAAAATGGAGTGTTTGTTCATCCCTATCACATTCTTAGAGAGATGGCAAAGTAATTGATCTGGAAATAAGTCAATAAGGTTTTGGTTTCCAATGACAAACACTGTTCCTAAAAAGTGAAAATAAGGAAGAAGTCAGATTTTAATGGGATGACCAGGACCTACATAGTATAACAATCATTGGCAACATTTTCAAGAAGTGTGATGATAAACAGAGGAAGAGAAAGAAGATATCTTTTAAAGAGAAGAAAACTCAGTGATTTTTAGTGTTTCTGTTCATTTATTTTACATTTATGTATGTGAACTTTAAAGATAGGGAAGATGAGTATTTTGTTTAGAGGAAGGAGAAAGGGAAGCTTCTTGAAATTAAAGTAAAGGTTAATGGATAAAGTTCTCATCTAAAGTGAAACATCACAGAGTTTAAAATTCAGGATATTGACATTTAGGCAAGGAGCAGCTACATCTATCTCTAACCCTCCCTGATTTATGAAGTAAGATATCCTGATATTCTGCTTGGCCTGGTAGTAGGTGAAATAGCCTACAGATAACAGGAAATCTCAGCTGGCATATTTAAGATGAGACAAGGAGAGGTTAATTAATGGGATCAATCAAACACATGTAGGGAAGTCAAGACGTTTTAGGCAGAGGAAATGATAAGAATAAAATGAAGAGCCTTTCATTTCTGCTTGTTATCTTCTTTCCATTAGTAATAGGTATAAGACAGGCAACATGGCATAATGGCTAAGAGCATGGAAACTTGATCTAGCATGAGATTGGATCCTGACTCTACCACTTATTATATGTCTAACTCTGTGATAGGTCATACGTAAACAATTCCCAAGGACAGACTCATCTGATGGCTCCAAAACATATAGCAGCTGAGGGAATGAGCACAGTAGTCCTAATGGGAAATTTGGGTTGCATACTTTCTATGCTTGATTCTCCTAATCTATAAAAGTGGTGTTCAACCCATCTAGAAGGCAGAGGCAAGTAATGCTGCCAAACATCCTGCAGTACATAGTAGTACCTCCCACAGCAAATAATTATCCGGCCCAAAATATCAGTAGTGCTAAAGTTGAGACATCTTAATCCAAAAAATGGAGCAACAATTGTTATGTACCCAGCTCATAGAGCTGTTGTAAGGTTTAAATATATTAACCCTTGTAAAGCACGGAGAATAGTGCCCAGTGTTTAATGAAGGCCAACTAATACAAAAGTAATAATGACAATGATGATAATGTCTCAAATTCTATCCTATATTACTTCTTAAAAGTACACGAAATTCATCTCACCATTGTACCCATGTATAAAGATAATTCAAGAGGTACATATCTATGTGAGTAAAGAAAGCTTCTTAGACAATTTAACTGATGTAAATATTTCTGGTTAAAAAGTAAAATATTATTTAGGATAGCCATTGTTTTAAGACAAATAACAAACTTAACTACTTTTGTTTTCTCATTGAATTGTCCAAACATTTCAATGATAAATATGTTCATTGTTTTTCTTGTGACAGAATATTTGATCTTATTTAGAAGTGATATGTATTTGTAGGAAAAATAACTGTGTTGAATTTTAATACAGGAAAATAAATATGAACCAACACTTGAGCAGAGAAAAATATGCAACCATGACTATATAACTAATGATGGTTATTTTCTTTCCCTACCCAGCAACAGAACTTTTATTTTCATTTCCTGTCATTCATTCATTCTTTCAAAACTTGTATGGGATAGAATCCCCTCAGCTGCAACATTAAAAAAAATAACGATTAAAAAAGAATAGTTTCCATTTTAGTTTACTTAAACATGTAAGTTTGTGTTGTTGCTTTGTTTCAATTTGTTTCTTTGTTTTATCTCAGATATCAAGAGTTCCACCAATGCCGCCCCAGTTACAATAGGTTAGGGTTCTGTTTCCATTTGTCTTTTGTTTTTCATGGCCTCATCTTTCTTCTTTTTTGGGATTCATTATCAGACAAGTAGAAAAAAGCTAAGACACTTCTTGAGTCTTTTAAAGGTCCACAACAACATTCAGAGATAGGAAAAGGGTTTTTACTCTTATTGAAATCATAACACCTTGACCAGAAGTTCTCCTTCCAGCAGATTTTCCCTTTTAACTCATTGACTTACGAATAAACAAATCTATTTCCAACAGAATTATACCATCACCAGTTTAGACAAATATGGCTTCTCTTCTAAATAAATGTTTTCCCAGAATAAATGTCTATGAGGCAGAGAAGACTATTTTACTAAAGCTGAGATTATCTTAGGAAAGAATAAATAAAAAAGATAGACAAGGGTTCTGTATCACTTCATCCTATACTTTAATGTGTACATGAACCATTTAGAGATCTTGATAAAGTGCCAGTTTGGAACCAGTAGTCCTGTAGGTAATCTTAGATCCTGTGTTTCCAATAACTTTCCAGTGATGCCAATAATCCTGGCCTCTGGACAATAATTAGAGTAGGGAGATGTGAGAACCTTCATTATGTACTTACTCTGAATTTGGTCTTTACTGGTACTTGAAATGCAAAGTAAAATAATCATGGTCTCTATCCTTAAGGAAATCAAGACTAATGGGGAATTTACAGTGTAGGAAAGAAAAATACACAAATATACCATTACAATCTTGAAATTTGAAATATGGTTATACTTACACTCTCAATATAAACTAAGTTGATATTTAACTCTTATGGATTACATGATAATGTAATCACCCCACAAAACTATTTAAAAGCATTAAGTCATTTATTCCTATTGTTAATTTTAATAGATGTGATACGGAGGTAAACTCTATATTTTATCTCTACATCTTTAGGTACCGAGATATAGTGAGTACTTTTTTAAGTTTATAATTTATAGCTTCTCTATTCACCTAATTATTTGAAATTACTTATAAAATTATTTCTGATGTTCTCAAATATTTTGTAACAATGCACTTTATTGTGATAAAAATAACAGGTCTGGGAGGCCGAGACGGATGGATCACAAGGTCAGGAGATCGAGACCATCCTGGCTAACATGGTGAAACCCCGTCTCTACTAAAATACAAAAAAACTAGCCAGGCGAGATGGCGGGCGCCTGTAGTCCCAGCTACTCGGGAGGCTGAGGCAGGAGAATGGCGTGAACCCGGGAGATGGAGC
>NW_012121154.1:2150625-2185815 GCF_000951035.1 Colobus angolensis palliatus | reverse complement strand
AATGAGAAAGAAATCTCACAGAGGAAAAGCCTGTGAGAGAAAATGGAGAGAGAGCTAAGGGTTGCTTACAGAGTCATTAAACCACGATACTGCTAAAAAAAAAAAATAAAATAAAATAAAAGAGGGAGGTAAATTTGAATCAGTTAATGTGGCAGCATTTCAAATTGCCATGTAGATCTAAGGCAAGTTAGGCAGTTAGGCAAGGCAGATGAGTCCTCAAGTCAAAGTTGTGCATCAGAGGACAGCTGCATCTCCCAGGAACATGCCTACGTTGGTATGCTGCCACACTCAGTTGGTATGCTGCCATACTCAGTATGCTGCCATACTCGGTTGGGGATAGCCTGAGAGTTGTCCATCAGCACAAGAACCTATGTGAATTTCAGAGCACTGCTGCTAGGCCCTTGGACAGTTAAGCTCCCTGCAGCTAGAGACTTGAGAGGCACATTCTCATGGTCATCCTGATTATATCAAATAGACAGTGTCCTTCGCAGAGCTAATAGAGCGAAACCAAGTTCCTTATATTTAAGTTTGTTCTGCTCAGCCATAGACATAAAGTGACAATTGATCTAAAGGTGCTTTCTGATATCTTGAAAATAACTCCAAGAACACTGTGAAGAAGAAAAGGCGAGAACACCCCCCGATCAATCAAAGCCTTCGCACTGTTGCATCCCGTGCCCAGTGCCTACATCCAGCGATTGTCGCCACCACCGTGCCCAAGAGAAAGGCTGAAGGAGATAAAGCCAAGGTGAAGGATGAACCACAGAGAAGATCCTCGAGGTTGTCTGCTAAACCTGCTCCTCCAAAGCCAGAGCCCAAGCCTAAAAAGGCCCCTGCCAAGAAGGGAGAGAAGGTACCCAAAGGGAAGAAGGGAAAAGCTGATGCTGGCAAGGAGGGGAATAACCCTACAGAAAATGGAGATGCCAGAACAGACCAGGCACGGAAAGCTGAAGGTGCTGGAGATGACAAGTGGAGTGTGTGACTTTTTGATGAGTGTGTACTTCCGGTGACTATACAGTTTGAAATGCTATTATTATCAAGTTTTATAAAAATGCAGAATCTTGTTTTACTTTTTTAAAATCTATGTTGTTAGCACACAGAACACTTCATTGCTATTTTAGATGGAAGGGACATATGTAAATAATAGAATGTCTCCGAACCTGGATTGATGTAGTGAAAACACCTTTCTCTTCTAGTTTTGAAGAAATTTTTTTTTGACTCCCAGAAGGACGGATTCCCTGACTTTGCACACATGGTCACCTTGGCACAAAAGCCTTGTGGTATGGAAAAAGAAATTCATTTTTATGTCCTCACTCCCTTTCCATCTTTCAGCATAGACGTAACTCCCGTAAACCAAGATATCTGCTGGGACCTGACCCCCAATCCTTGGTAACCAGTGTGTCAGGCAATCTGGACTTCCAGTGATGCCACTGAGATGGCACCTGTCAAAAGAGTATTGGTTCTCGTTTCTAGGTTGTGGATCTTAACATAAATTCTGCCATTTTCATTTCACTTCCTGAAAGTCAGGGTCGGCTCATGAAAAGTTGTTAAACAACATGCTAAATGTGAAATGTCAACCCTCACTCTAAACTTTCCCTGTTCAGAGCATCACATGAAGGCTTCATTGAGTTTTGTAGTGGCTTTCTGATTTTTGGTAGTCCATTGAAGAAGTGAGTTTGAAAGTTGCTGTATACTGTTAATGACTATCTGCCCATGTCCTGCCTGAAATACCATGATTGTTTATGGAAAGTATCTTTAATGAAGATGAATACAGTTTGGCTTGGGAAAAAAAGAAAATAACTTCAATTTATCTTATTATGTACATAAGCAAAAATATTAGATTTAAAATTGCAGTATACATGGGACTTCTGGATGCTTTGTGGAATTCTCACTTTGTGAGAAGTTAGGTATTAAAACTGGACATGCTAAAGGACACATTTCAGTACGTTCTAGGAAAGCCTTAACATGCAAATTTAACACTACAGCTGCTTGCTACTGAATTGTGTAACTTGGGCAACACAGAAGTAGGAAAAAGCTAAAATGATGAAAATCACACCTGGAAGACTCCCAGTGTATTGCATGACACACAAGCACAGAGCAAATATTGAGAACAATATAAAAAGTATAGTGTTTAATCCATTTATAGATGAAATCTTGAAATTTATATACAACAGATATATGTGATGGTGTCATGGTCAATTTCTTTAGCAGTATTTATTACCTTCCTTTCATAGAAATTTCTATATTAAAAAAATAATTCAGGGTCATCAAAATTATTGCAGTTCCTTGAATTTTCAGTCACTGTTGTGATTTCAGTGGCATGTTCATTCAGTGAAAGAGTGAGCAAGATGCTCAAATGTTATGAAATGTCAATGACTATATATTGTGAGAAGAGAATAATTTAGCAAAGCATCAAGACTTGGCTTTAAATTATTGCAACTGTCAAGTTCTGAGAAGAAAACAACAGCTTCCCGGTGCCTACATTCAGGAATGGGGTTGTTCTGAAATCAAGATATCTGGGCAACCACAAGTCAGAAACAATTTTTCAAAGAGTAACTAGTTTTTAAAATGTATTCTGTAGTAGCAAATCAAATAATCAATTTTATTAGTGGATTAATGTGGAACAAACTTTTGGTTTGTCTTCATGCAATTTATATTACAAAACTAATCAGTTCAACAAAATATGGGGTACTCACTGTTATGGTCAACTTCTTTCATGGCTGCATAGTATTTCTGGAAATACGTACTAGGATAAATTGAGAGCAATAAACAAAATTTTATTGCTTTTATTTGAAGTAAAGTCTTATGAGAAAAGCATTACTTTATCTGCTACAAAACATCAACATTGTGCTTTTTGATGGTTAGTAGATTTAATAAAAAGCTGGTTGTTTCATGTCATAGTTGAGCAAAGTCAACTAAGAAAGTCAATTGAAAAGATTTCAAGTCTTGGGGAGATAAAGAAAAGTTGAAACAACCTAGTTTGAAAGTTGAATTTAGTGTGTTAAAATTTCAAAAGCAAAACATTTTGTAAAACTTTGAGAAAAAAATATAGTTTAGAACTTAAAAGAATAAATTTATGCTTCAGAAGTTTTGAAATACTATGGAAACATACTATTAATAAACAGTATACTCCCACAATTATTATCACAAATATAATATACCCAACAATCAGGATAAAATTCAAAGATTGCTCTTAGGAATTTGAAAACCTCTCACAATTACTACTAAAAGGAAAATCAGTGTGCTTTTAGAATATAATATTTTAGAAAATTGCTTATAAATATTAAAAGAAGCATGTGCAGTAGCTTTCTTTGTCATAAATTAGAAGAGGCAGTCTCATATGCTTTTCAGTTTACATTATTGCTTCCATTTAAATCCTGAGCAGTTTGTAGAAAAAAAGGTTAAAAAGAGCTGCTTAATGGTTGAAAAGTCTCTGTGACAGAGGTAACTGAATTTTAAAACTGACTTCTTCAAGTCAAAGGGCCATAGGAGATTATCTCAACTCTTTTGAATTACAAATCTTTTATTGAAGGTCTCTGACACAAGGACTCAATTGAAACTTTTCAAAAAAAATTTAAAGTTTGTAAGCAGATGTAATGCTAATATAGAAGCATGACTGAAAGCTTATCCTTTCCCCCTCATCTTTAAGGAAAATATGAAACAAATTTGCAGAAGAAAATAGCAGATAGCTTCCTCGAAGGCAAATTTTCATTCCAATTTTACTAGATCTTAGCTACAGTTTGCACAATTCACTTCTGATGTTTTATGCTAAGCACATCTGTTGTTAGTAGCTGGAAGACAAGCAGGCTCATTTTTTTAGAAGTCTACATAAATGGAAAAGAGTAGCATTATGCAAAAGCTTTTATAAGCATCACGTAGGATAAAATCAGAGCTGTTTAGTCCATGTAAGCATATTCAAGAATTTGTCTCTCAGCCTCAAAACAGATTTCTGTAAATTATTTTACCCTAAGAGATGTGAATCCCTCTTGTAGATTAAAAATAGAACACTTCACAAAAATTTAGATTCCAATAATCAGGTACCTACACACTATAACAAACTAAATAAATAATTAGATCAATTGAAGTAATTTAAAAAGAAAATTTCAGTTCCTTGGTTACATTATTTAACAAATTTGAGGGATATTGCAGTAACTAATATATTTAACAAATAAGAGAGAGAATAAAACATACCTCCAAAATAGGTGTCATTACTTGCTGTAAATAGTATTAACCAACTCAGAAAAGTACCAACTTTTCTTTAATAGTAAATTCAAATAATGTTGGAGGGCTGTGTGTGTGGGGTGTGGAGTGGGGAGCGGTATGTGACTTATCTTACATTAAATATGTTTGCCTGCCACAGATCTTCAGAACAAGGTGAATCGATCTCTTCAATACTCAACATATTCCACTATTGTAAGCCTCTTTAAGAAGGTACTATTTAAGTTTAGAATCCAATAATTACAAGGAGCCAGACTCATGAAGGGAATAAGGTATTATGGAGAGGAGAATCATTCTAAGCAGAGGAAAAAAAGTCTTGCAAAGGTCCAGGAGCAGGAAAGTGGTTTGCACTTGCAGGTTTAATAAAGGGCAATGTGGCTAGGCAATGGCTTTCAAAATACTTGACCCTCACTCACAGTAAAAAAATTAATTTTACATTGTCACCTAAGACACACCTAGAGACACCAGAGACACACACTTACGCGTATATAGCTTAGAGTTTTATGAAGCATCATTCTCTTATTACATGTTATGCACTTTTACTTTTGTTTCTATTCCTTTCTTTAATTTTGTTTTGTTCTCTCTCTCTCTCTCTCTAGTTAAACACAGACAGGCCCCTGAGTTGACTTCACAACCCACTGATGAGTCACCTTGCAGTTTGTAAAACAAAGGAATACAGAAGAGTGTGGTAGAGACTGATATAACATGATGCGGTCAAAGCCAGCAGTTACCAGAGTGGGCAGGGTGTGTAGGCCACTAAAAGGGGTTTACTATATCAGCTAAACTAGGATGCCAGATTTAGCAAATAAAAATAGAAGCTGCCTAATTAAATTGGGATTTTAGATAATTACTTTTGGTATAATTTGTCTCATCCAATACTTGTGCAATAATATAATACTTAAAACATAACACTTGTCCTATGTTTTGTCTAGCAATCCTTTTCTAAGGGTGACGAGATGACATTATAACATTTTATTTTAGAGTGATTAATGGAGAGATAAATAATCTGATCTTTTAAAAAAGTGCCTCAAGTTGCCATGGGGTGAATTATTAATAGTTGAAGAGGCAAGAAAAGCCTAGGTGGGCGGCTGTCATTAGAAAAGCTATTGTTTCCTTCAGGGAGTGGGACAGTGACCCAGAGAGCACAGAATGTTGGTTTCACGTTATTTAGTACGGTGAGTTCCAGAAATATGCAAGGTTTCAGAGAAAAAAAAAAACTAACTGAAATGTCTGCTTATTCTATACTAATATACTCATTATACAGTCTCTCAATTGTAATATTTATTTCTCAAAATAGCATTAATTAAAATATTATCCAGATAATAAACACAAACTTTTACAATTCTAATTAAAGAACATTGTTCTCCCCACTCCTCACACTCAGCCAACCTGGCTCCACTGAGAAAGACCTCCACATTCTTGCAATGCTCTGGGACTGAAAGTTGGGAGGTTGGTACATGGTTTCAACCCTAAAAAATGAAAATGGCACCCCAAACTGTGAAAAATAAATTTCTGTCTTTGTAAATGTAACAACGACAAAAAAGGTAAAATGAACCCAGACTGATAATCACCAAGACCTCCTTGGAACAGCTTGTGAGACTGTGTCAGTAGATGTCCCTGAGGTTTGGGGGACAGTTTTAGAATGGAATTTTTTATGAGGTAACATGTCTTACAGATAAATTATATAGTGGTGTCTTGATTCAAATCCTTTTGGTTTAAATTACCTTTATATAATATTGACAAAATCTTGTTAGATGTCTTGGCTTCTTAGATGATATGTCAAATCATAGCTGTATATTTAGTACAGTAAGTCACATAGTCATTCAAATGTTTATCTTACCTTTTAGATTGTTCATAATTCTTTTTTCTGGCTTCTATGTTCAGTGGTACATGTGCAGGTTTGTTTTATGGGTAAACTCATGTCAGAGGGGTTTATTGTACAGATCATTTTGTCACCCAGGTACTAAGCCTAGTACCCAATAATTGTTTTTTTTCTGTTCCTTTCCCTCTTCCTACCTTTCACCCTCAGATAGGCCCCAGTGTGTGTTGTTCCCATCTTTGTGTCCATGTGTTCTCATCATTTAGTGGTCTGATTATCACACGTGGTATTTGGTTTTCTGTTCCTGCATTAGTTTGCTAAGAATGATGGCCTCCAGTTCCATCCATGGTACTGAAAACAAGATCTCATTCTTTTTTATGGGTGCATAGTATTGCATACTGTATATGGAGCACCTTTTATTTATCCAGTCTACCATTGATAGGTATTTAGTTTGATTCCATGTATTTACTATTGTGAATAATGCTTCAATGAACATATGCATGCATGTGTCTTTGTGGTAGAATGATTTATATTCCTTCGGGTATGTACCAAGTAATGGGATTGCTGGGTTGAACGGTAGTTCTGTTTTTAATTCTTTGAGGAGTTGCCACACTGCTTTCCACAGTGGCTGAACAAATTTACACTTGAAGTTGTTTATCTGCTGAAGGAGCTTTTGGGCTGAGACAGGGATTTTCTAGATATAAAAACATGTCATCTTCAAACAGGGATTGTTTGACTTTCTCTCTTCCCATTTGGTTGCCATTTATTTCTCTCTCTTCCCTGATTGCTCTGTCTGGGACTTCCAATACTATGTTGAATGGGAATGATAAGAGAGGGCATCCCTATCTTGTGATGGTGTTTAAGGAGAATGCTTCCAGCTTTTGCTCATTCAGTATGATGTTGGCTATGGGTTTGTCATATACGGCTCTTATGATTTTGAGGTATATTTCTTCATTACATAATTTATTTAGTTTTTAACATAAAAGGATGTTAAATTGTATCAAATGTCTTTTCTGCATCTATTGAAATAATCATGTTGATTTTTGTCTTTATTTCTGTCCATGTGATGAATCGCATTTATTGATTTGCATACTTTGAACCACATTTACATCCCAGGAGTTAAGCCTACTTGATTGTGATGGATAAGCTTTTTGATGTGGCTCTGGATTCAGTTTGCAAGTATTTTGTCTAGGATTTTTACGTCAATGTTCATCAAGTATATCGGTCTGAAGTTTTCTTTTATATGTTGTCTTTGCCTGGCTTTGGTAACAGAATGAGGCTGGCCTCATAGAATGAGTTGGAGAGGAGTCTGTCCTCCTGAATTTTGGGGAAGAGTTTTAGCAAGAATGGTAGCAGCTCTTCTTTGTACATTTGCTACAATTCAAATGTGAATCTCTCTGGTTCTGAGATTTATTTGGTTGATAGACTATTTATCACTGGTTTAATTTTGAAGCTTGTTACTGGTCTGTTCAGGGAATAAATTTCTTGCTGTTATCAGTCTTGGGAGGGTGTATGTGTCCAGGAATTTATGCAGCTCTTTGAGGTTTTCTAGTTTGTGTGCATAGAGGGGTTCACAGTATTCTCTGATGGTTATTTGTATTTCTGTGGGGTCAGTGTTAACATCCCCTTTGTCAGTTCTGATTATGTTTATTTGGATCTTCTCTCTTTTCTTTTTTATTAATCTAGCTAGCAGTCTGCTTATAATATTATTTTTTCAAAAAAATAAAACAAGTCCTGAATTTGTTGATCTTTTGAAGGGTTTTCCAAGTCTTGATCTCCTTCAGTTCAGTTCTGATTTTGGTTATTTCTTGTTTTCTTCTAGATTTGGGGTTGTTTTGCTTTTGATTCTCTAGTTCTTTTAATTGGGATGCTAACTTATTAAATTGAGATCTCTCTAACTTTTTGATGTAGGTGTTTAGTGCTATAAATTTCCCTCTTAACACTGCCTTAGCTATATCACAGAGATTATGGTATGATTTATTTTTGTTCTTATTAGTTTCAAAGAATTTCTTGGCTTCTGCCTTAATTTCATTATTTGCCCAAAAGTCATTCTGAAACAGGTTATATAGTTTCTATGTAATTTAATGGTGTTGAATGATTTTTTTTTAGCTTTCATTTCTATTTTTATTGCACTGTGGTCCAAGAGTATGTTTGATATGATTTTCGTTCTTTTGCATTTGCTGAGAATTATTATATGTTTGATTGTGTGGTCAGTTTTAGAGTACGTGTCATGTGCAGATGAGAAGAATGTATATTTTGTGGTTTTTGGTGGAGAGTAATATAGAGGCCTATCAGATTCATTTGATCTAATGTTAAGTTCAGGTCCCGAATATCTTTGTGGATTCTTTGCCTCAGTGATCTATCTGTCTAGTACTGTCAGTGGAGTGTTGTAGTCTCCCACTATTATTGTGTGGAAGTCTAAGTCTCTTCATGGGTCTCTAAGAATTTGCTTTATGAATCCGGGTGCTCCTGTGTTGGGTGCATATATATTTGTTATAGTTAGGTCTTCCTGTTGAATTTAACCCTGTGCCATTATGTAATGCCCTTCTTTTTCTTTTTTGATCTTTATTGGTATAAAGCCTGTTTATCTGAAATTAAGATTGCAATCCCTGCTTTGTTTCTGATTTCTTTTTGCTTAGTAGATTTTTATCCATCCCTTTATTTTGAGAGTATGTGTGTCATTGTGTTTGAGATGGTTCCCTTGAAGACAGCAAACTATTAGGTCTTGCTTTTATAGACAGCTTGCCACTCTGTAACTTTAAATTGGTCATTTAGCCCATTTACATTCAAGGTAGTATTGATGTGTGTGAATTTGATCCTGTCATTGTGTTGTTACCTAGTTATTGTTCCAGCTTATTTGTTTGGTTGCCTTATAGTATCACTGGTCTTTCTACTTACAGGTTTTTTTTTGACTTGGCTGATAACAATCTTTCCTTTCCATATTTAGTGCCCCTTGGTGGTAACAAACTCTTTTAGCGTTTGCTTATCTGAAAATATCTTATTTTTCCTTTGCTGAGGAAGCTTGGTTTGGCTGGATACAAAATTCTTGGTTGAAGATTCTTTCTATAACAATGTTGAATACAGATCCTCAGTCTCTTCTGGTTTGTATGGTTTTTTGCTAAGAGGTCCATTGTTAGCCTGATAGGGTTCCCTTTGTGAATAACCTGCCTTTTCTCTCTAGCTGCCTTTAATGTTCTTTCTTTCATTTCAACCTTGGAAAATCTGAAGAGTAAGTGTGTTGGAGATAATCTTTTTGGGTAGAATCTTGTAATGGTTCTCTGTATTTTGTGAATTTGATTATTGGCTTCTCGAATGACATTGGGGAAGTTTTCATGGATGGAATCCTGAAATATTCTTTCCAAGTTTTTTACTTTCTCCCTGTCCCTTTAAGTATGCCAACTATTCGTAGATTTGGTGTGTTTACATAATTCCACATTTCTTGGAGTTTTTGTTCATTGCATTTCTTTTTTTTTTTTTTTGTCTTACTGTCTTATTTCAGAGAACCAGTCTTCAAATTCTGAGATTCTTTACTCAGCTTGGTCTATTCTGCTGTTAATATTTGTGATTGCATTGTGAAATTCCTGGAGTGTGTTTTTCAGCTTTATCATATCAGTTAAGTTCTTTTTCATACTGGCTCTTTTGTCTGTCAGCTCCTGTATTATTTTATTGTGATTCTTCATTTTCGTGGATTGGGTTTTGTCATTCTCCTCAATCTCAGTGATCTTCATTCTTATCTGTATTCTGAATTCTGTTTCTATCATTTCAGCCAACTCAGCCTCGTTAAGAACTTTTGTTAGAGAAGTACTGTGGACATTTTGAGGACATAAAACACTGGCAATTTGAGTTGCTGGAGTTTGCATTGGTTCTTTCACATCTCTGCATGTGGGCAGTCCTTAACACTGCAGGGCTGCCTGTGATTGAAGTGGTCAGGTTTGGGCAAGGTGATTATTCTGCAGTCTTAATTTGGGCAGCCCTGCCCAGTGAGAAGAAATGAGAACCAGGACCTGCAGGGAGAACAGTTCAGTCAACAGAGGAAAAACGTAGAGGCTGGTTAGGCAGATAGGGAGGGAGTGTTTCAGGAGTGGAAAAATACCTGCAGGACCACACCTGCTCAGCCCCTGTACTTAGTGGAAAGAAATGTGGTTAAGAATTTCCTCTTATACCAGGATCTTACTCAGAAGGAAATGTCCCAGCCTAGGCACAGGGACAATAAATCAGCCTAACTGCCTTTAATTTGACTCATCTCATTAAATGTCATTAACATGACATTAGCATTGTGGTTTTAGCACCTCTGTGAGTTTTTCTTAGGCTTTTATGGGCAATAACCAAGATGGACTCACTCTGGCCAATCCTAGGCATATGCAAATGCAACACCCTGAGGAGGGAACTTTGCCCCTCCTATTTCGGGCAGATCCCTCAGAAGACTTCCTTCTCTTTACCACAGAAAAGACCGAGAACTCAGCCCCATTTCTGACAACCTGCTTTCAGGTCCCCTTTCTTTGCTGACAACTTCCCTTTTGCTTAAAAATCCTACTCTATGCACTCTCTGGTGTCCGCACGCCTTATTCTCCTTGGTTGTGGAACACAAACTCAGACCTAACTAACCTAGGGACTAAGCAGGCTGCAACGCAGCCACTTTTCTGTGAGATGTGGGGTTCCAGACCAGTCCCACGTCCCGTGGACTCTGCAGAGCCTGGAGACAGCAAGGGTGAGGGCTTCAAGACAGCAAAGATGGCAACCTGCCCCTTCCACTGGGAGCTCTGTCCCAGGGAGTTGCAGAGCTGCTACTGGCTTGATAGTCCCAGTTCAAAGACGCTTGTGGGAGAGGGTACCTGGAGACTCCGGCCAGTAAGTAGATATGGGATCAAGGTACCATGTAACAAACAGTCTGGTCACATTTTTACAGGGCTGCTTCAGTATGCTGGGGGTCCGTTCCAGTCCCTAGTCACCTCGAATTTTCCAGTACCTGAAGGTATTAGCAGTGAAGGCTTAAAAAAAATTTATAGTTCTAACAAAAATAATTTTACCGAATCATACCCTTGGATCAATGATAGCCTTATATCTTGAACAACATTTTAGTTTAATAATGTAATGTTGTATCAGCATCTCTTCAACAAGATTTTGGAAATTTAACTAATTCTAATTTAGAGAGATTTACTTTCACTGTATAATTATCCATGAAATCACTAGGATTTCTCTGCATCCTTTAAAAGGATGTGAGTAAAGTACTTAAGCCCTATGAAGTAAGTTAAACAAACAAACAAACAAAAAACAGTCTATTGTTCTTCAAAACTTAACTAGCATCAGCTGAAATAGCATAAGAAAATCATTGAGACCAATTGAAATGTAGATGGTGAAAAGCTTATTCAAATATCAAAATTAATTCAAATATAGCCACTCTGAATCAGTTGTAATCTTAAAAGATAATGTCTGTATGCTTTAAATACAATGAGTGGCATCTCAGGCGTGATAGTAAATACTAGAATTTTTTCTCTTGTAACTGTAATAATACATAAACTTATTAATATCAAATATGTTTTTGATAATGGCGTTTTATAAGAAGACAATAAATGTATTATATGTAGAAGTTCAGTTGAGTCATAAGCTGTTTCCATATGTCTATTATGCTTAATAAACATAGTTAAAGTAGCATTTTTTTACGTTAAATTGAAGCCACATTTCATTTCACTAAGCATTCAGAATATAGATGTCTTCAGAATTAGAATAATTGTAATTACATATTTCCCTCCCCCAGCAATTTTCTATTTAAAGTGAATTTATATCTTTTTCCTTCTCTAATATTAATG
This sequence comes from Colobus angolensis palliatus, assembly GCF_000951035.1. Classification (NCBI taxonomy): domain Eukaryota; kingdom Metazoa; phylum Chordata; class Mammalia; order Primates; family Cercopithecidae; genus Colobus; species Colobus angolensis. The sequence continues at coordinate 2,173,974 of NW_012121154.1, read as the reverse complement.
AAGTCTCCTGTTAGTCAATAATGAGAGTTCATATTTATTCATACCCATGGGAAGTTGACATACCCTTATGATAAAGATTGTATTGCCAATTATTTAAAACTATCCCTGGTTTTAAGTCACCTCAGAGATCTCTAAAAAAAATTTAGATGAACTTACACACATCACATTTGTCAAAGATCACTGAAAAATCCTGCAGTGTGATATAATTCAGTTTGTTCCAATGCAAATATCTTATTTTTGTAAACTGAAGTTAGTAGAATTTTTCTTTATTCAAATATTAATGTATTTTAAATTTATTTTTTGATGCAAATATTTTAAAGCCAATCCATGATTAGTATAATCAAGATATGATTCTAATTTCTTCTATATAAAATAGCTGTAATTACACACAATGGGACTAAGAGGAAAGTTTTAATAATTCCTGAAAATGGAAAAGGATTAAATTATCTAATTTCAATGATTATGGATTAACAACTGCTTACCAAGTCAATTACTGTGTTTTAATTCCTTTATCTCACTTGGGAAGGGAGGTTTGTTGTTCACCCACTACTTTAAAAATCTGGAATCTGTGGTAAATGTGAAAAAATGACCTGTTGCTCTGAATATTTCCTTTCTATTTGCTTTTCCTGCAACATATGAGAGAACATTTTGAGATCAGTATATATTTCAATTAATTTCCATCAGGCAGCTGCATATGAAAAATACAGTAAGTCATTTTAATTTTGTTTTGTTTTATTTTGGACTTTATTTTCTGGTGATGAGACATTTTAGTTTTGTTGAAAAAAGTTAACAACATGTATAACCTTCAGAACAGTTTTTATGTGACTAGTCTATATGAGACTTCCCTCATGCACACATTATTGTGCATTGCATAATATAATTCAATATGTGATATCTTTCATTAATAGATAACATTTAATAGTTCAATATGTTAATAGATTAACAGAACATCTAAAATCTTCTAGTTACAAAAGCTAGAGTTTCTCAAATACTTCCACTTTGGAATGTAGAATTTTATCTCTTGAAATCTACAACTGATAGTAATACTATCAAGTGTATAGATATATTAGCAACTTTGACAACTGTAATTATAGAATGAATGACAGAAAGTTAGCCTCAAGGGCATTCATGTCAATATTTATAATGTGAAACACTTGACAGAAAATGTCAAATGTCAACAATGAGAAATTATGGTACAAGTAAAATAAGACATTAAAAAAAAACTTTTAAAAACCAAGCTACAAAACAGTCTTTATAAAATTAACATATTTCAAGGGGAAAATGCATATTTGTCTTTGTCTAAAAGGATAAACACCAAAATGTTAAAAACAGATTATTATCTCTGAGTAAATTATGAGTGTTTCATTTATTCTCCTTTGTGTATTTTCTCACTATATTTCTAGGAGGCTATAACATTTGTAAACGTTTACAAATCAATTGAAGAGATTTTATAAAAAGTGATTTTGTAGTTACAAATATTGCCTTTGCCAATAAAATCTTGAAAAAAAAGATAATTTCTTTATAAACCTGTCTCTTTTCTCTCCCTAAGTTTAATATAAGTTGTTTCCTGGGCATATATATTCTATCATCTGCTTAGAATATCAATTTAATACATGTCAGTGCTAACCATTCAATATTGTCAATTTGATTACTTCATTTATTACAACCTAAGAAATGTGTAAGGTAACCCTTTCTTAAAGCAATATTAAGGAAAAAATTACATAAAAACACCATATTAATCGTGGTTTACTTATAGTGGCGATTCCTTAAGGATCTAGAGCTATAAATACCATTTGACCCAGCCATCCCACTGAATATATACCCAAAGGATTATAAATCATGCTGCTATAAAGACACATGCACGCGTATGTTTATTGTGGCACTATTCACAATAGCAAAGACTTGGAACCAACCCAAATGTCCATCAATGATAGACTGGATTAAGAAAATGTGACACATATACACCATGAAATACTATGCAGACATAAAAAAGGATGAGTTCATGTCCTTTGAAAGGACGTGGATGAAACTGGAAGCCATCATTCTCAGCCAACGATCACAATGGCAGAAAGTCAAACACCACATGTTCTCATTCATAGGTGGGAATTGAACAATGAGAACACTTGGACACAAGGTGGGGAACATCTCACACACGGGGGGCCTGTTGTGGGGTGGGCGGATGGGGGAGAGATAGCATTAGGAGATATACCTAATGTAAATGACGAGTTAATGGGTGCAGTACACCAGTATGGCACCTGTATACATATGTAACAAACCTGCATGTTGTACACATGTACCCTAGAACTTAAAATATAATTAAAAAGAAACTAATCTTATTGTAGAAATACTAAATTTAACTTTTCCTGTCAAAGACTACTATATTATTAATTACTTGTGCATAATATGCAGAACATTTACATCAAAAAGTGTGTTTTAGTAGAAAAACATATTAGGCTAATTTTCAGAAAACTTGAATTGTAATCCTATTTTGAAATAAGGAGATTGATTTTCTGCATAAGTGATCTTCATCTTTATAAAAATTAGTTTATTTACCTGGAAAGTAAAGTTTATATGTTTCTAGAATTATTACCTGTAAGGGTACAAATTTTTCTTTGTCTGATAATAATGTTAAATTTCTCTGTTAGTTTTTCATATAATATTGATAATAATTAATGATCTAGCTTTTACAGTTGTTCTCAGTTCAATTAAGCCATGTATACACTGAGCATCTGAAAATACAAAATTCAAAATATTACAGAATCTGAAACTCTTTGAGGACCTACAGGATGCCACAAGTGGAAAATTCCACACTTGGCTTTATGTGACAGGTCATAGGTAAAAATTTATTCCATGCGACAAAGTTATTAAAAATTTTGTATAAAATTACCTTCAGGTTATGTGTTAAAGGAGTATGAGTTTATGAAACAAAAATAAATTTTGTGCTTAAATTTGGGTCTTAGTATCTAATGAGATACTAAGGTATCTCATTTTATATATGTATATGCAAATATTCTAAAATATGAAAAAAAATCAAAATCTGAAACACTTCTGATCCCAGGTATATCAAAGAATGAACATTCAACCTGTATTTTATTCTTTTTGTATTTGGCAATTCTATTATTACACTATTTTATTCATAATCTTTTTTACTTTTAAAAATTTATTTATTTTTTATAGAACTTAGTATCACTACATGATTTTTCATTTTGTTTTAGTTCATATTTTAGCAATCTTTTTGAGTAGCTTAGTTTCTCCAGGAATCAGAAACGTTATATTTCATACATTGTTACAGAGAACTAGAAAGTGTAAACAAGTCATGAATTATTTAACTCTTCAGATATGATTTGCATTTCCTTAATGATTAATGATTTCAGCATTTTTCATATACCTATTGGCCATCTGTATGTATTCTTTTGATAAATGTCTATTCAGATAATTTGTTCTATGTATGTATGAAAGTATCACATGTACTTCAGAAATATATGCAATAATTATATGTTAATAAAAAAGATACAAACACTTTCTCTGTCTACAATTTGTCTCCAGAGCGATATTTCTCATATCAGATAAACTAAAAGAGATAAATGTTTGAACATATTAAGGCTAATTTCAATATTTGTACAATTTGTTTTCATAAAAGCCATATAATGCATTTTAATACTTACTGTTATATGTTTATTTTTTATTTATAACATATTTTTCCATTTTTAGCAATAGGAACAAACTCTCCAATAGCAACAGACTAAATAGGTGAGCATAGTTTAATTTCTGCTGCATATTAATTTTTGAAAATATTATATATAGGCTTAAAATGTGTGGAAACTTCTGTTTTTTAAAAAAATGGGCCTACATCATTTTCAATATATTAAATTCTCATTAATCTGTATAATCTGTGTCTTAAGGACACCAATGTGGAGATTATGTAACTTAAAACATGGCTCAGCCTGATTTTAAAATAAAGATGTCTTTCAAAAAAGAAGAAACACACAGAAGAATCAACATAGGAAATGGTGGCAGGTCTTCCTTCAATCATACAATAAATTTGAAGCAAATGGCAATGATACGTTAGGGCAAAACACACATGAAAAAGAAAGGAAACAGCAGGAAATAAACAAATTAAGACATTTCATGATGGTATGCTAGCCTATCAAAAAGAGGAGGAAGTATTACTGTCAAACCATATATATGTACAGGTTTTCCAAATTATAGGTTTGGGAGTAATAAAACATAAAACAGACATGAGTTCCTTTGAGAGGAATGATTTTTATATGAAGAAAACTAGAACACTTCTGAAGAGCATGAGCGTACTTGAAAGTAAAGACTTGCCATCTTTGGATAGGAAGAATTAAAATCACACAGAAGTCAATGATCTCTAACAATTTATGAATTCAAAATACCAATAAGTATCTTTACGGAAGTAAACAAGTAGATTTTGATGTTGCTATGGAAAAAATATATAAGACATTCAAGAAACAAACAAAAACTTGAATCCAACAAGCTTTCAAATGCACATTCACATTTGCAGAAAATATAGAGATAGAAAAATAAGTCAGGCAATATCTCAAGGAAACAACCAGACAAATTGAGAAAATACATCAATCTGCAGGAAGACCAGCCTAGTTTGTTTGTCAAGTCTTTGAAACAAAAACTGAGCCAAACAACAAAAATATTGTCCTAGGAGAAAAAATGTTAATGAACTTCTGGAGTTGATTGAACAAATTTGTGTACACACAATCACACACATACACCACACATACACACACATGCACACATGATCACACATGATCACACACACATACATATATATATATTTTAAAGACAGAGACTTAAGGGACATAACAAGTAAACACATATAAGCCTGGATTGAATCTGGCTTAGCTAATCCAGCTATAAAGGATACTTTGGGTAAAACTGAAGAAGTCTGAATGTATAAAGTGAATATATTAACATGCAAAAATAGTGATAATGAAAATAAGCACATTGCAAAACAACTGGAAAGTCTGATCTCATGCATGTAATTATGTATACACATATGTAGAAAATTTAAGTATAGATAAGTTTTTAAGGATATTAATAAGGTTTTAAGACTAAAAATACCTGTATGATCAATACAGATTTTACTTGTTTACTTTTGCTTATTATTTTTTATGTTTTTACATTCAAAATGCATACATTTTATAATAATAAAAGGCTGCTTTTAGTCTTTTTGAAAAATGCATTGGTTCTAAAATGTTGAAAACACTTCTTTTTAATTTTTATTTTAGGTTCAGGGGTACATGTAAAGGTTTGTAATGTATGTAAACTTGTGTCACAGGGGCTTATTGTACAGATTATTTTATCACTTAGGTATTAAGCCAAGTACCATATAGTTATTTTTTCTGACCTTCCCCCCACTCACCCTCCACCCTCATATAGATCCCATTGTCTGTTGTTCCCTTCTTTGTGTTTATGAGTTTTCATCACTTAGCTCCCACTTAAAAATGAGAACACGCAGTACTTTATGTTCTCTTCCTTTGTTAGTTTGCTAATGATCATAGCAAACTACAGCTCCAACCATGTTCCCATAAAAATCATAATCCATTCTTTTTTATGGCTTCACAGTATTCCCAGTTGTATATGTACCACATTTTCTTTATCCAATCTGTCATTGACAGGCATTTAGGTCAACTCCATGTCCTTGCTATTGTGAAGAGGGAGGCAATGAACATTTGTGTGCATGTATCTTTATGGTAGACTCATTAATATTCCTCTGGGTATATACCCAGTAATGGGATTCCTAGGGCAATTGGTAGTCCTGTTTTTAGCTCTTTAAGGAATCACCATACTGCTTTCCACAATGGTTGAACAAATTTACACTCCCACCAACAGTATGTAAGTGTTCCCTTTTCTCCATAACATCACCAGTGTCTGTTATTTTTTTTTACTTTTAGTAATAGCCATTCTGATTGGTGTGAGATGGTATCTCATTGTGGTTTTGATGTGCATTTCTCTAATGATCAGTAATATTGAGCATTTTTCATATGTTTGTTGGCTGGATGTATGTCTTCTTTTGAAAAATGTCTGTTCATGTTCTTTGCCCATTTTTAATAGGGTTATTTAAAAAATCCTTCATTTAAACATTGTGTAATGTCCATTGGTCATTCACTCGAGGAAATATATAGGTATCTTTAACATGTGATTTATAATTCTCCTATTTCACAAGATGTAGTTGTGTATGTTTTTATAAGATTTCAAAACCTGAAGAGGAGCAACTGTAAAGGTCAAATTGTTGCACATTTTATAGGAGAATTTGATTTTGATCTGCATAGGAACAAGAATTCTAGCAGAACTGTTGAAGCTTTTAAAGTTCTGTTGTCCTTACTTATTTTCCTCTCACTTTTGTGTTTTAAACTTTAATATTTTGAGGTGAGGAAATGATGGTTTTATGCATATTTGAGGTACTTTGTCTTGCTTTCCTGGGCTTCCTGATTTTGTGAGCAGTTTTATCTTTTCCCAGGATTTAGGTCATATAGTTTGCCCTCATAAATATTTAAATAAGCATTAATAATATTATTCACATATATTTAATAGCAGTGCTTCATAAAAGTAGAGCTCCTGCCACCTATAAATCTAAGCGACACCTTTTGATGGATAGCGTTTTGAGAGGAGCAGTAAAGAACAAAGTAGCAGCCTGACAGCTGCAGTAAAGCAAGCATACCTTCATCCCAGGACAGGCCAGTGATTGCCATTGGAGGTACAGTCTCCAGGTGGTTTCATTTATCTCCCTGATACCTTTCAAATACCTCTCTAGCAAAATGCCTCAAGCAAAACACTCAGATTTCCAGGTGTGGTCTTACTAGGAGAACACTGTAGAGGTGTGCACAGCATTTTCAGGAAGTAGTTCCAAAAAATCTTATTTTTAGGGGAATAGTTTAATCATTTGCCTTCTAAAGGTTGACTTCCAATAACTTCAGTTAATCTTGTGTGGTCTGAATCATTCAGTATCCATCAAACATTCAGGATCAAAAGGAAATTATCTTTAATCATGCTTTCCACTCTAAACTGAGAATAACCAGATTACAGGGACTCAGTTTTAAACTTAAATTCTAATGGAAATGAAATGTATAGAATAGTTTACCAGAATTACTTTTATTTGTTCAATGAAACCTGTTCAAACAGAAATCTCCCAGTGCAAGCATTTATGGCGCCTATGAGTGTTTCCTCATGTTCCCCCAAAATATGCTCCACTGGTAGCCAAGAATGAAAAGCAAAATCACTACACACACACACACACACGCACGCACACACACACACGCGCGCAAATGCACTTTCTCTCCATGAAAGTAACAGGATTCATAACTATATTGCATGATAATTGTCCACACATATTACAGAGAACACACAGGCAAGATCATTTGCTGAATGTAATCCCCTCTAGTTTCTTTCTCCTTCTCCCTATGGATGTGCTCTAGTCGGTGTGTGTTTTGCAGCTGTAGCTGCTCCAATGTGGGGAAAGCTGGGAAAAGATATGAAATAACTTAAGGAAGAGAAGGAAAAGGTGAATGGAGATGGATTGTTTCTGTTTTGAATTAATAGAAAAACTAGCAGAGGAGCATTTCTCCCACCTGTATCTATATCAGTGCCATTTATTCCAATATGGAAATAATCTAAACTGATGTACATAGAGGAATAAAAATGAAAATAAAATAATATATGGCCATGTAAGTAAAATATTCTATCCTAGTTCAGTCACTTAAAACTATGAAAAACCACACAGCTAGAGAAGCACTGTCACCCTTCTCTCTCTTATCTCTGACTTATTTGTCATCTGTATTACGTGTTTTCCCTCCTTTTGTCTTGAATTCATTACCTTACCTTTTTTATCCATTTGCCAATCCTGTGAATGGGTGGTCTGTTTCATGTTTTTTTTTTTTTTTTTTTTTTTTTTTTTTTTGAGACGGAGTCTCGCTCTGTCGCCCGGGCTGGAGTGCAGTGGCCGGATCTCAGCTCACTGCAAGCTCCGCCTCCCGGGTTTACGCCATTCTCCTGCGTCAGCCTCCCGAGTAGCTGGGACTACAGGCGCCTGCCACCCCGCCCGGCTAGTTTTTTTGTATTTTTTAGTAGAGACGGGGTTTCACAGTGTTAGCCAGGATGGTCTCGATCTCCTGACCTCGTGATCCGCCCATCTCGGCCTCCCAAAGTGCTGCGATTACAGGCTTGAGCCACCGCGCCCGGCCTTGTTTCATGTTTTAGACACAATATTACTGCTTAGATGTGATGGGTGACATAAGGTTTGTGTATTCAAATACCATTTTATGCACTATTCCACACTCCTCATCCTCAGGATCATTAGCCACAGTATGTGTTCTACTCCATGCACAGAACATCCCAGCTGATAATGACAATCGTCGAGGAGCATTCTGAGTCTTTTTGTTTTATTAGCAAAGTATCAATATCCCCCACAATTTTTCCCCTGTGATTCTACTCTTTCCAAATTATAAGTCTTAACATACAAGCAACATTACATTGATCTCTTTAGAAGTCCCAAAATGTGTTTTAGTAAACTGACAGTTTTTCAGGATTAACAAAAAGAAAGCTTATTTTGTTTAAGCCTGAGTTTAGTGATGAAAAAATTTAAACGGGCTAGAATTTTCAGATATATTATTTCAAATTGATTCCACTTTAATTATGCATGTCAAACACAAAATAGCATAGTGTACAAATTTAAAGGAGAAAATTACCATAATTAAGTCCCAAGTTTACATGTAAATTATTTTATTGGTATAAATTATTAATTTTTATAATAACAATTAGATAAAATTGTAACACATCCTTGAGGAAAAAAACTACATCATTTTAGGGTGATATTTACATAGTCAATAGAAGATTGCCATAGATCTTTATAAAGGCTTCAAAAAAAATCCCAAGAGAATTTAGACTTCCTGGTATGTTGATTTGTTGAAATCTTAAGAATGAAAACATGAAAATTACACAACAGTGGAACTAAATCAAGATTATAAATTTTAATATAATTTGAAATTCCAGTTTATCAAAAATGCTTTTATAATGTTCTGTGATCTACTTGGCACCCAGTCACTTGTTTCACTTGAACAATAGACATTTTGGTAATGATCTCTCTTGATATTCACAACCCCCCCAACATGAAATCTTCTCTGACCCCATGTAACTAAAAAATTGTGGCATAAATAATGCTGCATGAGTTTTAGGCTAGCTTTTAAGCTCTGAAACTTCTATTTTGGAATACTCATTTGTTGTAATACACATGTAAAAAGTCTAACAATAATAAAATCACCTAGTTAAAGAGGGGAAGATGCCATGTGGAAAAAGAGCTACTTAAGTCCAGGCACAAGGCATGTGAGTAAAAGAAATATCTTGGATATTCCAGCTTCAGCACATCTCAAAGGGAGAAAAAAACTAAAGCTGCAAACTTATGGTCCTATGCAAGCTGCCCCAGCCATCTCCAGACATTGACCTTTACTACTTTTGCTAAGGCCCTAGAAAGAAAGCCATCCGTACCAGGATGGTTTGATTCCTACCCCATGGAAATGTAACCAAAATTAAATAGTTTTTATTTTATGTCACTAAATGTTGTGGGTGGTAGTTCATTATGCAGTGATAAATAACTGGAACAAAATTTGGTTTCTAGATGTGGAGTAGTTGCATGAAAAAAAAAATATATATATATATACACACACACACATATATATAAACACACACATAATGGCCAAGCGGCAGTGGCTCATGCCTGTAATCCCAGCACTTTGGGAGTTGAAGGTGGGCAGATCACCTGAGGTAGGGAGTTCGAGACCAGCCTGACCAACATGGAGGAACCCTGTCTCTACCAAAAATACAAAAATTAGACAAGCATGGTGGTGGGCTCCTGTAGTTCCAGCTACTCGGGAGGCTGAGGCAGGAGAATCACTTGAACCCAGGAGGCGGAGGTTGCAGTGAGCCGAGATCACACCATTGCACTCCAGCCTGGGAGACAAGAGTGAAACTCTATCTCAGAAAAAAAAAAAAAAAAAAAGATATAGAATATGTAAAATTAACTTTCAGGTCAGACTTGGGAAAAAGCTGGAAGAACACTGAAGAAACGGCATTATAAGCTGGAAGCGACTCAAAGAGGCTGTTGGTGAGGCTTAAAGAACAGTGAAGAAAAAGTTATCAAAAGCTGGAGACAAGGCACAAATTATACTACACAATGACAGAACTTTAGAAACTGTTATCCATGGTAAAAAAAAAAACGATTATAATGATCTTGAGGCTAATTAAGGATATTTCATCACTAAATATCATAAATTATAATCTTTTTTTGATGTGTATAATATAGAAGAGAAAGATGTTTTATAGAAAAAGTTTTCACCCTCTGTTTCTTTGAGTTTGACTTGTTTTAATATACAGATGCTGCGAATGGGGGATTGAAGAGATGTTGATCAAAGGACACAACATTTCAGTTACACAAGATAAATAAGTTCAAAAAATCTATTGTATATCATGGTGACCATAGTTAATAACAATACATTGTATATATGAAAATTGTTGAGAGTAGATTTTGATTATTCTCACCACAAAATTACATGAGGTAATGTGTATGTTCAATAGCTTGATTTAGCCATTCCACAGTGTATACATATAACACACCATCATGTTTTACACATAAATATATGCAATTTTCACTTGTCAAATTTTTTTTGAAAAGGAAAAACATTTTTTTTTTCAGTTTTTAAAGATAATTCAGAGGACATGTACAGAAACCAGGGCTTTATGGACTCAAAAAGATCTTCCTTATCCCCACCAAAATATTCTTAAACTAAGAAATGGATGAAGACAAAATCCGAAGTTAGGTTCTTTGTAAGGATTAAAAGTGCTGCCCTATTAAAAATTTCTGCTATTCAAAAGACTTTGTAAGGGTCTTAAGGATATACCTATTGAATATTTTGTTAAAGGCCATTAGGATTTTAAGGGATTTGTACCACAACAGCCTTACATAGGGTCCAAAATAGAAAATGGCACGTCTAAAAAAGAGACTTGTGGTTGTGGCTTTTGTTTTACGTAATAGACCCCAATATGACAAGAACTTTATTGGAAGAAGCATTGCTTGTTTGACTAAAAGGCCCAGAGCCAGTACAAAACAAAGTGATACTTCCTAGAGAGAGAGGTGACAAACTGGATCTCAGAAATTCCTGCCATCCCAGTCCAGGTGCCATACCCCATGCGTGTAAAAGTCCTCAGAGGTCACAGCCTCAGTCTCCATCTAACTGCAACTTAACTGTATGAGGGACCCTAAGTGGGAATCACCCAGCTGAGCCTGTCATTTCAGAATTGTGAGTGATAATAATACATTGTTGTTTTAAAACAATACGATTTTGAGGAGGTTTGTTATACAGTATCAGATAATGAGAATGAGAATTATCTCTTGAACAACCTTTACTAAAACTTCATTGCATAATATAGAAAAATTACAAAATCCATTAAATAGATATTTTAATGCCTACCTAAAACCTTAGTGTATGCAAATTTGAAAATTATGTTTTTCATGGTGTTAGTGAGTTATTCAAAAGCAATAGAAGAGTTCCCTGATTAAGTTTGAATGATGTGGAAAGAGGGGAAAGAGGGGGTTGAAATAGCATGAGGAATTTTTTCCAAACATTTGTGACCAACAAAAGCCTTTTTCAAGATGCTTTTAATGATTTTAATGTTATTATATGAAATAAACATTAACAAACACTGCTATTATCTCTGGGTCACAACATATAGTGAGTACATGAGCACTGTTTAAAAGCTGGAGATGAAGTGGTAAAGGAGATGAAGTCTTTAGACTTAAGTAACTTACATTTTATCAAGGTATATCATGTTTAATAAAAGCGAAATTAACTTTTTTTAAGCAAACTTATCAGTGTCAACTCTAATCCTAACATACAATCCAGTCATAAGCTTAAGGAAGCCTTAAAACATGTTAGTCCTACCTGTTATAACAGAAAAATGCGTATTATGTGTTCTAATTCTGACTTTATCACTAGCATCTTCAGGTGTCAATTTTACCTATAATATAAGATAATTAGACTAAATTATCTCCAGTATTCCGCTCACATCCAGGAGTTTTAGGGCAACTAAATTTCTATATACAATCTCTGTGGAACTCATATCTTTTAATGGCAGTAAATATTTGTTTATGGTGGCTGATATTGCACAATAGCATTTAGGATTATCTTTGTTTTGATTCTTTCAAAAAAATTACTATTTATCACAACAAAAAGTAATGTATATAATTCCACAAGAACATACCTGCTAATACCAAATGAGCCAGTCCAAAAGAATATTTGCCAGATCAGCCAGGAATTTCCAAAATTGGAAAGCACCAAAATCCCTGATTTTGTTGAGTACTGTTCAACTATTATTTCATATACTCTACTTCAATTTCAGCATGAATTGCAATATTTTTGGAATTTGAGTTGAGAATATTAGCCTACATATTAATTATCTTAACCTAGCTGCACAATTTACCTTTAAAACTTGAGAAAAGAATAGACAGAAGCAAGATGGGCAAGACTGCCAATCTGTATGTTAGCCAAACTAAAAAAGGTCTATCTAGAACCTAAGTGTAAATGAAAGTAAAGTCACGTTAGATGGCTATATGTGAAATTCGAAATGCAAAATGTACAGAATGTTTTTCTACACATTTTTATACCAATAGAGTGTTGGCATTTACAGATGTTCTGGAAGTTTCTTTTTATTAAATTTATTTATTTTTTATTATACTTTAAGTTCTAGGGTACATGTGCACAACGTGCAGGTTTATTTCATATGTATACATGTGCCATGTTGGTGTGCTGCACCCATTAACTCGTCATTTACATTAGGTATATCTCCTAATGCTATCCCTCCCCTCTCCCCCGACCCCACTGGGAATTGAACAATGAGAACACTTGAACACAGGAAGTTTTTATATAGTAATTTTTTTTTTTTTTTCTCAAATGAAACCAACTTTAGAGTCCAGTATATTCTAAACACAGATTTAAAATATCCCTGCTTTGGTGCTTAATGTCAGATGTCAGATTGACTGGATTAAGGAATACTTAGAAACCTGCTAAAGCACTATTTTTTAGTGCATCTATGAGGGTACTTCCAGAAAAGATTAGCATGTCAGTGTGAGTGAAAAGGCAGGGAAGGTCTGCCTCAATGTTTATGGCACCATTCAACTGGCCTGGGACCCAGAGAGAGCAAAAACAGAGGAAAGGGGAATATGTCTATCTATCTTCTGGAGCCGGTATACACTCTTCCTCTCCTGTCTTTAAACATTAGAATTCCAGGACCCCAAACCTTTGGACTCCAAGATTTACACCAGCTAGCATTCATTCTTAGACTAAGAATTATGCTATCAAATCCCCTGGTCCTGACTCCTTTGGACTTGGGCTGAGACATGCTACTGACATCTCAGAATCTCCAGCTTGCAGATGGCCTGTCATGGAACTACTCATTCTCCATTATCATGTGAGCAAATGAGTCCTCAGATCTAGTCACTTTCAATAACACTTTCCTGTGATCTGAAATTGAATGAGAAAGAGAAACAATGTGCTTATCATAGGTATTTTTTTTTTATAATGTGCTCTATTCAGTTTCCAAGTAAATATTTTATTCACTTTTATTAGTTTGCAGTCAACTCCAATACAAAGAGTTCAACTGGGAATCACTGTGTTTATAAAATCTTAGATTTGGAAAAGGCTTTGCAGATACTGTTATCCAAATTTCTACTCAGTGCAGCCTTTTCAATTGCATTGCATCTGCATCTCATCATTCTTAGGTATCATGCAAGCCCTAGATCTTTTCCTAAGCATTAGAATCTGCCCCCTACACTACTGAAAAACTTCATGCTAAGCCACTTCATACAAGGTGACTGACAACCTACTTTAAATAATTTACCCTCAAAAGGATCAGGAATCCAAGATTAAGATTATTACCCTTTCCATTTTAAAACCAAGAAGTTTGAGAGATTTGATAACATTCATACTGTCTCCTTATATAGTGTCTAAACTTAAGGTAGATTAGAAGTACCTTTAAAGGTATAAAAGTGTTATATTACTAAAATTCTAATCTAAAAGCCCAAGCTACAGCATGAATAATGAAAGAAGAAAAATAGTAACTGTAAAATCAAATATATTTTCCCTTCTTTTTCCTCACTATATTTTTTTCTATTGTTATGTCTCCATTCATTCATTTTCAATTTAGCTCCTTTTCCACTACCTAAATCAATCTACTCTTATTCTGTAGCTTCTATATCGTATCAGACATATGACTGTATACTATAACAGACAAAGGATGAAATGGCTCATCAAGTCTAAGTTAATGAACAACCAGAGAATTTTCTTATAAATAAAGAATTGAAAGATGGCCAGAAAGTGATTGCATTTTTGCCCTCTCGTATATCACTCCATTTTTCTTAAGAAACTGTTTTTTATGGCCATAATAATCTGGATTGGTTCATTTTCACACTGCTGATAGCAACATACCTGAAACTGGGTAATTTATAAAGAAAAAGAGGCTTAGTGGACTCACAGTTCCACGTGGCTGGGGAGGACTCACAATCATGGTGGGAGGTGAAAGGCATGTCTTACATGGTGGCAGACAAGAGACAGTGAGAGTCAAGCAAAAGAGGAATCCCTTATAAAACCATCAGATCTCATGAGACTTATTCACTACTAGGAGAGCAGTACAAGGGAAACTGCCTCTATGATTCAATTGTCTCCTACTGGGTCCGTCCCACAACATGTGGGAATTATGGGAGCTACAATTCAAGATGAGATATGGGTGGAAACATAGCCAAACCATATCAATATTATAATGTTTTGGGGATAGTTAACTGTGAATATTTCATGGTAACTACACTAATTGCAACATAAAGAACAACAAGTGTGTCCAAAGTACAGACAATTTCACAAACCAGGTCAGCATCTGACCGGGTGGCAATGATTCTGAAATTTAAGTTTACACATTAGCATACTCTTAGGAAAACTCCAATTTGAAGGTAAAATTAAGTATAGGAAACTAACTGTATTAATCAATGTTAGTATTCCAATAAGGTTATGCTTGTAAGAAAAACTGATCTATTGGAAAAGTCATTATATATTTGAGAAACTGACTGAGAAAAATAACCTATGCATATGTCCCAAATTTTAAACCACCATTTCTTCTTTCTAATGGATTATGACATCTTTCTGTAGCTCCAGAAACATCCAGTGCCCAGAAATATTAATGTAATCATTACCAAAATATTCTTGACAAGGAACTGAGAGTTTAGAATGACCAAATATTTGTGTCATATCCAATTTTATTGCTTGAAAATGGACATAGCAAGTGCACAATATTAATGTCAGTCTAACAAGATTATATAAAAATTAAAACAAAAATCCTTCATTTGACCATATTTAGTTTATCATTTCTAACAATTGGCTTTCAGGCTAGCCAAGTAATTTCCTCTCTTCACCAATATTATGTCCTTCATATTCTTATAAGCAGGTATGTTGTTTAATAATAAGTCTTTCCATATTTCCTTGTAATATTTTGTTATAAATTGAATCATCTATTAGTCATTCCATGAGTCCTGTACACATTCCTCACCATTTGTCAACACCAATAAGAACAACCTCAGCACTTTACACTTGGCCTTACCTGGCTTTCATTGAGATTGTCACCTACCTTCCCTGAACTCACAGACCTAGTTAACATCTTATCAAACACAACAAATGGATTATTCTCTTCATATATAATTAGCTACCTGCTCTCATTGTGATTTCAAAATCTGATTTTGATCATTACAATGTTTTTAGTACAGAGTATACAAACCATGTATTTTACAAACTAACAACACTTTTTTCTGTTACTCTATGTTATCTGTCAAGTTGTTTCTTCTAATAATATAAAAGAAAATCAATTTTATCTTAGTCCATCCAGGCTGCTAGAACAAAATGCTATAAATCAGTTTGCTAAAAACAAACAAACAAACAAAACAGCAATTTATTTTTCACAGTTCTGGAAGCTTGGAAGTTCAAGATCAATGTGCAAAAAGATTCAGTGTGTATTAAGGGCCAATTTTCTGGTTCACAGACGTTACTTTCTCACTGTCTTTCTCATGGTAGAAGGAGCTAGCTAGCTTTCTGGGGTCTCTTTTAAAAGTACAGTAATACCAATCATGAGGGCTCTGTCCTCTCAAAAGCCCTATCTCCTAATATCATTACCTTGAGGATTAGGATTTCAACATACAATTTTTTTTTTTCTTTTTTTCGAGATGGAGTCTCGTTCTGTTGCCCAGGCTGGAGTGCGGTGGCTTGATCTTGGCTCACTGCAAGCTCCACCTCCTAGGTTCGAGTGATTTCCTGCCTCAACCTCATGAGTAACTGGGATTACAAGCACCCACCACCATGCCCAGCTAATTTTTTTTTTTTTTTTTTTGTATTTTTAGTAGAGACGGGGTTTTACCGTGTTGGCCAGGCTGGTTTCAAACTCCTGACCTCCAGTGATTCACCCACCTCAGCCTCTCAAACTGCTAGGATTGCAGGCGTGAGCCACCACACCTGGCCTCAACATATGAATTTGGAGAGGACACAGATATTCAGACCATAGCAATTTTACTGATATAAAAGTAGGAATATTAATGTTAAACAAAATTTTGAAAGACCTGTAATAGTTAAGAATAAATATAGTAGCAAAAGGGCTAATACTTGCCTGTTACTCTACTCTCTAAATTTTGAGCATCAAAACTTTTCAAATACCCTTTTATAAAACAAAGAAGGAAACATTGCTACTCAATATATATGTGAAATTTATTTTAAACTGAAACTATCTTAATTCTCACACTAGAGCATTACTTTAGTAAAATGGAAAATGATTTTTAAAGCTTTTCATCCATAAAGAGAAATTATGGCTTATATAACAAGAAAAAACATTATAGAAAAGCTCTAATTTCAGATTCATGCAAATGGTAGGCTCTCATTGCTTCACCTTATTATGCTCTTTTCTCTTTTTGAATATTTTCTCTCATTCACCACCCACCACCATCTATCAAACTCTATTGATCCTCCAAGGTCAATTCAAATGTTACCTTCTCTATAAAGTTGTTCTGCAATTCTAGCCAGAATAAAGTATTTCTAAAACTATGATTTGATAGCACATTGTTATGGTTATGTAGAAACATTATTCTCCTCTATTAAAACATAAATTCTATCATTAACAGAGTCTATTCCTTACTAATTTTGTAGTTTAGTAACAGCTAGCCCAAATATTTACTCACTCAACTATCAGTATATTGCTAGAGCTACAGAGTCAGGGAGAATAGCACAGTTAAGTACCCAGCATAAGAATTAAAAGGGGGAAAAATCCATATCAGGGTCCATGGGTTTGGTGAGCAGGTACCCCTAAATATGTCCCATACCAAAGCTGGAATGAAAGTTTGTGATACTCACGTGAAGTAATCTCTACATTTTTTTTTTTTTTTGTCTCTAATACCCATCTCCATTTGATCCAAAAAATTTGGCACCATCTTTTCTCTAGAGTAAGATTTAGAAATAAGTAAGTCATTGATAAAATGCTACTTTAGAGCCACAAGTTTGAGGGGGTGCAAATTATTGATTTCTGACTTTAAAACTGTAGCCCATAGGTAAAATCAAAATACTGGAAAAACTATGCAATCCTAGAAAAAATGTCTTGTCCCTCAAACTCAATCCTCTACTTCTCAGATTCTTAAACTCTTGTTGAGTTTGGGAGAGAGGACAGGATTTGTAGACATGAAGGAAAACAATCAGTTTTGAACATGGAGGGGACTTGTGGCTTTCAGATGAAGACACTCATTCAAGTTTGAGAATCAAAATGTGAACAGAATTTTTTTATTTCCGTGAATTTCTTATTTATTTCCGAATTTGGCAGCCACACCTAAGGTTGGAGTGACAGCAGTAGAGATGGCAGTGGGTGGATTTAGTCAAGTGACTGCTGAGTGCAGCCCACTGAAATTTCCAGAGACATTCAGTGGCATCAATTGCCATCAAGGTCTACGAGTGATTCTCTTATAATTCTCTCAGTTGACCGAGAATGAGGGGATCCTGCTATACAGTGTGGCAACAGATACTGGAAGTTCCAGAGAAATTTTCCATCCTATTTGTCTAACATCTTTCAGGCCCACAAGTTGAGTGATGTAAGATGATTTTATAAGGCTTATTTCTGAATCAATGTGATGTTCAAAAATGTTATGATGAAGTTCTACTAATCTGATTTGCAAACCCTCCACAATATTTCTTAAGTAGCTCTTAAATGTGTGATGGCTAGAATGTGTGTTTTCTTTTATTCCATGAAAAATTACTAAAATGTCAAATAATGTATTACCAAGATCTTTTTCCTTTTCCTTTTCTTTTCATCTTTTTCTCTAAATATCAACAATATAGATATATTGAATCCAAGAAACACTGACATAACATTTCTCCACATGCTTGCAAATGATAGCTAGTGAACAATAAGCATGTTTAGAAATGTTTGGGAAAGCCAGACAGGGACTGGCTGGAAGTGATTTAATGATTTATAAGATTAAAGTGATCTGAAGAGTTTAATAATATGAGTTAGGGAGTGGAATTCCATAATAATATGGCTCAACTTGCTCAGATGCTATGTCTTGCATTTCTTGATATTCACAATCTTTACTTTGTCCACTGTAAAATCGTGAATGTTTGGTTAATCAAATGATTTTTCCAAATTCCCTTGGCTCTCCACTATCCAATTATTTTTATAATACAGTGCCTTGAATATCTTAATGGAGTAACTGGCACAGGCTCTCCTCTCTGTTAATATTGGATCTTCAAACACCTTCATTGCTACAACAAGCTTAGGGAGACAATTAGAGTAAATATTTTTGCAGAATGCTTGAAGTGAAATAACTTTGAGTTATTCTTTATATAAACTGATCTATTTAGGGCTTCCTAATGAAAAGAAGGAATGTGCATTGAATATAGAAAAGCAAGCTACTGTTGGGAACAAAAATGTGCTTTCACAAGTGTCATATTTTAATCAAGCTTCTAGAGAAAAATGATATTGTTCTCCTTATTTAAACATATTAGCACACCCACACATGTGTCTGTCACTGTAGAAGATTTCAGTGGTGACTGTTCATTTTGACTATCTAGCCCTAGTGTCTTGGGTTGTCACTCACATGGACAATATTCTTATTATCTTGGGTAGAAACTACATTTTTTACTTCTACCAAAGGTCTGGTTATCTTCAAATTGTCAAATGCTTTATACTGTGAAGAATGCTTAGCACCTGGGCTTCCAAATGAAGTTGAATACAGTGCCAGAGGAAGTTGTGATTACTGTAAGAAATTCAGGCTTCAAAATTGCTTTACTGTGGTAAATCATGTTCAAGAACAGATTTTCTATATGTTCCATGAAAGTAGGTGACTGTGCATTCCACCTTTATTCATAAAAATCTAGTCTGTTTTACAACTGACAGGTGAAGTTTATCCTGCTCACATTTAAAATTGCCTATAATCAAAAGTTAAACGAGAAACATACTTCTGGCCTTAAATTTCTATAGAAAATTGATGCCTCAGACATAAAAATAACTACTCATTCTATGATTCTATGTTCCTCTTTTTCTTATTTTTTTCTTCTTTGCTTTCTCTATGAGTTACAAACTCAAAAAGGCATATTCCTTTGTTTTTGTTTGTTTCGTTTCACTTTGATTTTATGGCAAGAATGGTTATCTTCCTTAAAGACTCATAAAATAATGTATTCAAGATTTTATAATAATTTCTTTAGATATACCATATATTAAAGTTTTCAAAGATATTATCTCTTTTAAAAACAGTGTCTCTTTTATTAATGAAATTCAGAATCCATAATTGATAAATTATGAATGATGAATTCAACTAAATATAAATCAAATAACATATAGGTCAAAACACATTTATGCAAACACATATGAAAAACTAATACAAAATTATTTATAATACCTCATAACGAAGAGGTAATGTACTCTATATATAAAGAATCCTATTAAATAAATAAAAAGAAAGCAAAAGGAAAAACGGAAGATGATTGCTTACTATCACAGTATATGACATATAATAAGATCATTAAATGTTTTATGAAGCAATGGGTAAGGAAATAACTCTTTGGACAACTGTCCAACTATTTCAATTAAAAGCTTCACTTTTTCTGATATATAAATTTTCCCTTTATATTATCACATAAATCGGAAACATAGAATGTCTTTTCCGATTTACAAAAAAGACCAATATAGAAGTGATAACTTATGAATCATATTATCCCATTTTAGATTAAGTTATAGCTATACTTTTATTTGTTACAGAAGAATCAAGAGACATGACAAATGATGAAGATGAAGATAGACGATTACTAGATGTAAATTCAATTGTTGTTTTTAATTCCTCACTGCCTTTTTCAGTTAGATGACTTTTCAGTGAACTAGCATGGATGGAGTATATTTCTCCACTTCATCTATATCGGGTTTTGCCCATGGGAATTGCTTTGGCCAGTAGAACATTAGCTGACACGATTTAAAGATAGAACTCAAACATGCTTGAGTGGTTTGGCATGAGTGGCTTGGCCTCCCATGCTCCTAATGCCTGGATAGCTGCTTATCAACAAGAAATGCAGAAATACATGGAGCATAGCTGAACCAAACCCACAGCCTTGAGCTGGAACCTGGCCTATAACCATTATACTCATTATGCAAAATCATGAGCAATGTAACTATTATGCAGAATCATGAGCAAATGTGTGTTTGTTATCACAAACCACTGATTTTAAGGTAATTTTCTGTACAACATTATTTCAATATGAGTTGACAAATTTTTAGAAATGGCACCAAAAGTAAAACACTGCCTTAAACAACCTTCCCCTGCCCCAAAAGAAAATGGCTTCACACTTTGGTAGGGAGTGTTGAAGCAACTATTAGAAAAGAGTGAGAAAATTGTAACCCATATTGTATGGCAGCAAAATATTTTCGTAAAACCGTCACCTGTGGAAACCTAGAAGTCGGAAAATGTATTTAATGAACTCCTGGCAGTGGGCAAGTTTGTTGCCCAAATTTGGCAGTATGTTGATAACATAACTGCCTGTTATTAGTTGCATGTTATGGTGTCTCGAGGTATATGAGTTCAGTGAAAAACTAGCTGGTTTGCAAGCAGAATTTCAAGGAAATATAGAGATTCCCTTCCCAACAAGATTACTTTTCCAGATAACCACAGGGTAGTTAGCGTTAAGTTGAGAGATGAATGAGAGAGAGAATGCAAAGAAATACCTTATGTTGAGAATTAGTCCTAAGAAATAACTTTTGGCATAGTTACTTGGGAGAAACAAGCATATCAGAGGTGGGGTGCAGTGGCTCATGCCTGTAATCTCAGCAATTTGGGAGGCTAAGGAGGGCGGATCACAAAGTCAGGAAATTGAGACTATCCTGGTCAACATGGTGAAACGCAGTCTCTACTAAAAATGCAAAAATTAGCTGGGCCTGGTGGCAGATGCTTATAGTCCTAGCTACTTGGGAGTCTGAGGCAGGAGAATCACTTGAACTCAGGAGGCAGAGGTTGCAGTGAGCCAAGATAGCACCACTGCACTCCAGCCTGGTGACAGAGCGAGACTCCATCTCAAAACAGATAAACAAACAAAAACAAAAGATCAGAAGTCTAAAGAATTTTTTAGTAAAATGTATTCAAAAAAACCCCATAAGCTTGTATTTTAAAGTCATTTGATTATTTAAGAAGAATAATTGAAATTTTTGACAAACATTAAGTGTCTGACTTTAAAATATGAGGACTTTTCTGTAAAATGTTTACAGTACCTGATGAGAAAAAAATATTTATGATAATTGTTAAATAGTAAGGCAGATCTTTTTTAGGTCCAGCATGATAGTTGTAGGGACCACAGCAGTGGGGTTTTGCAGTAGGGGAGAGAGATTGGACTCAGCTCCAAATACAAGGAAAAGTAGAAATCTACAGTGAAGGAACAGAGTGGGGCTCAGTGGACATAAAATTACTAAAAGAAAATATCAAGGATAAGGAGGGATTACGGCTAAAATGACTTAAGAGGATTTTTGCTGAAAGCAGGCCATGGTGACCAGAAATCACCTAGGGGATGGTGGAGGATGAGGAACCCAATCAGGTTTGAGAGCGATCAGATAATGAAGGTGTTCAAGGAGAGAACTTTGTGTTGTCATACTCAAAAAGGTTTAATCATCAAAGCCTAATTTGACTGTGTTCATGGAGTATAATAAGCAAGGAATAATTTTCTAGAACACGAAAAGAGGCCATGAAGAACAAAGAACAAGGGAATTACTCCCAGAGATCAAAATATGGATCTAATTCAGGAGCTTCCCCCTTGCCTCCTCACCCTACCTTAACTAGGGCAGAATTATCTCCAGGTAAGTAATTATTAACTATATTCTTCAACATCTGAGTAATAATCACCTATATAGGTCCTATCTTCAAAACTACATAATACTCAGACTAGTGAGTAAGATGAGAGGAAAGTGATTTTCAATGCTACAAATAAACTTTTATGTATGTTGAACCCTTTGTGTTTAACTTCACCTCCCACATAGCCACAATCTAAGGTAAACCTGTAAAGGAAAAAATGTTATTCACTATCTGGAAAGTCTGAGTAAACACTTCTTCCTAAGAAAAATATAAGATTTCATTATCTGGTAGCCTTTTAGTATCTACAAATATTTTAGAGATATTTTGACTTCTGAATAAATACACAAAAATATCAAATGTTCTGATTTCAGAATTACCCTGAACTTGCTAGTGAGATGGATTGACTCATTTACACATGCTGTTTTTAGAATAAAAAGCTAAAAGACTTTCTTTATAATTCCTTTTTAAAAGGAGTTTAATTTAATAATTATTATACATAAACTTAAAGGAAAAGTTTCTAAAAGAAAGAATTAATTGTCCTTCTTTTGATGTTTTCTTACAAACTAATTTGTATCTCAATAGCTTTTTTCTTCTAGAATTTCTATAGCTTTTTGTTAAACTAAATAGATTCAAATGATATTGTTTTCTCAGTTTTCTTATGTTAAAAATAGTCTCACAATAGATATCAGAATCAAAGAATTATACATAATAGTTCATAAGAAAAAGGGTGCTTTTATTTTAGCTTGAGGGAAATTGATTTGAATAAAGTCTAGTTTTTATCAAACTGTATTCAACTAAATTGATTCTCTCTACTTTAAATAAAATTTTCATACTTCCTTTCTCAGTGTCTAAGACATTCACATAGACTGTTTTATAATGCTGATTAAGTTCAATGCTTGCTAAATACTGTGGGAATTAAAATCCATGAAATCTTG
>NW_012121154.1:2143990-2149465 GCF_000951035.1 Colobus angolensis palliatus | reverse complement strand
ACCCCTTCCTTCTTTAACTCGGTGTCTGAGGAGTTTTGTCTGAGGCTTGTCGTGCTACACTTTCACTTTCTGGAATCACCCTGAATCCCTTCTTGCGCAAGATCCAAGAACCCTCTTTTGGGGACTGGATCAGGACACCTTTCTAGTAACATTTTAATCAAATTCACTTGCCTTCTCTCACTGGAATATGTCAGGAGAGGTGTATTCCCTCTTAAAATATTTTGTTTTCCCACTCAAAATATTCTATTGGTCCTGAGATTGCAAAATACACCCTAGCATGATGGGAAAGATGATTTGTTCTCCCTCTGAGAATGTTTATGTTTACCTTAAATATTGATGAGACTTTTCTCTAATAGCTACCAATGGAGCCTGACCAGACTGACACTGTGTGCATGCCAATAAAAAAGAAAACTGGCAGCTAAGATAACCCTTGAAACAAACTCTTTTCTCTGGCTATGTGGTCTTGCATTTGTCACTTGGATTTGCTAACAATGTTTATACTATACAATTATGAATCATCTACTAGTTTGAGTCTTCAGATAGAAAATAGATGAGAAAACACTCTGTCTCCTTGTAAAGGAGTTATTTTTGTTCTCTTTGTGATTTAAATATAATCAATGTATACAGAGATAAATAACTTATTGTTAAGAATTTAATATATTCACTTTATATGAACAAAATTGTCTAAATTTACATTTAAGCACATAGAGTTGTAAAATTTACTTTTTAAGGTTTTAGAAAATCAAAGAAGACCAATCTGAAAAAATTTATTTCTTATGGCAATAATATATAATGCTGACCATTACTATTCTTAAATTTAGAAAAAAATAGGGAAGACCTTTTATTTTAGCTTACAGTTACTTTGTTGTGCTATAAAATGGTGACGACCATGCTATAAGTCAAATATATGTCTGTGTTTCTATAACACACTGGAAGGAAGTTGAGAATACCCTTCCATTGATGTACTTGGAATTGAGGATGAATTCAAGCAATAATTCAAGGGATGTACTGCAAAGAGTTACAAATCACTTTCCTGTAGTAGAATACCGATGCATTTGGAGATACATAGCCAGAGTACATTTGACATGTTTTATGCATGAACACTTGCTCATAGAAGGGGGTTGAAATACATTACAAGATATTAGATATGTTATCTTTTTCTAAAATAATTGTTATTGGAATAAAAGAAAGTACCAATATTACAAGCTAATACAGGTTCCAAAAATATAGAGACTTTGAGTTTTGGAGACACTGGCAGGAATCCTAAGCCTGAAGATGCCACAGAGAGAGAAAATGGCTAATGGCTCTCGGTTCCATGTCCAACAACTCACCTCAACCCTTTGAAAAACCACTAGGTTGCCCAAAGGTACTTTGGTTGTAGTGTGGGAAGAACTTCAGCCTACAGCAAAAAGGAACAGGGTTCACAAACAGGTACTTTTTAATTCCTTTTATCTATCCCCTAGCTTTCATTGGGCAGCATAAAGTAAACACATTAAACTCAACAGAAAAAAAAAAAAAAAGGTGATAGAAATTCACAATCACTTAAGCACAAATAATATACAAAGTTATTACTTTAGTCAAAGTGATTTTGAAGAAAAAATTGCTACAATTCAGGGTACTCAGCAAGTTTACCTTTAGGTATATTACATAATTTTCACAGAGTTCTATGTGGAAGCATTGACAAGGTTGTTCATTTTAATGGTGTTTATGGAAGAAATGGATCATCTGGGTGCCATGACCAAGGGAATAGGAGAGTCAAGACTGATACATACATGTGCTAGAATACCATTGCAATATTCAGTCAAGGAAGGAATTTTACATATGTCAACATTATAGATCTCTAAAATACAGTATTTTCAGTGAAAAATCGTAAGAAATGCAAAGTATTTATAATTTTTGCAAAGTAAACATGTACAATTTAATTAACATATTATAAAATTTCTAAATAAATCTATAGAGAGGAGGTTGCAAGAGTGTTCATTTAATATACTAAAATAGGTACCTGGAGTGGTTGAAGAAGTGAAAAATTGTGTTTTTTTTAAGAAGAATATAAGCAGGATACCAAAAGCAATATCATTAGGTTTTCCTCTGTAACTTGTACTTCATTATTAGTAATTTCGAAAGGAAATTGAAAAGAAGAAATCCCTTGTAGATTAGAAATTTATTTTAATTATCTCTTTATTAGTCAAATAAATGATGTGAAACAAACCTTTGCAAAACCTGAGTAGCTTATAGCAAAGAGCGTTTATTTTTTCTCACTTACAGATTTGCAGTTCGAACTATGCAGCCCTTCATCAGGTTCCACATTGACTCAGTTCATGACCATGCTTAAGGCTGAGTTCAATTCGGCCCACATGTCTCACACTTCTTAGGTCAGAGGTCCCCATGGCATTTTCAGATGATAGTTTATCACTGGAGTCCAAGAGGTAAATCCAAGAAACGCAAACACTTTAAAAATCCTTGCTTGCATGGTATTACATAAAGATTTATTTAGACAAAGATGATTATGTGGCTGAGCCCAAAGTTAGTGGTATGAGGAGATATATCACTTCATTTTAGGTACTTGAAAGATCCCAGGCAGAAGAGAAGAAATGGGAGTGGGAGTGGAAGGGTGGGATTTTGTCTACTGCTGCAAAATTTACTTACTCGGTCCCAACCCTCAGATTTTCATACACTCAAAAAATCAGGCTTGAAGACTAGGGCTTTATGATCTACCTCAGATCCAGATGAAGATCCTCTTGCTCTGAAAACCAATAAACTAAAAAGACAGACTGTCATCCACACGGCATTGGTAGAATAACTCAATAAACATTCTCATATTAAAAGGACAGTGAGAGTCACATAGTAACTATTGTTCCACAGAAATTCTGAAATTCTGGAGTGTCAAATGCTGCAAGGTGTACCTAACATGTGAGTAGGTAAACATGACCCTTGATCAAGCCTCTTATCTGCTTCCTGAACATAGTTCCCCAGAACATTCTTCCCCAGGATTCTTACTTTATTGCATGAGGCACCCCTTTTAAATTATCGTCCTTGACTATATCTGAAAAGGGCATTGCATTACACATTCTTAATGGCTGAGTGGCTTTGTAAGCCCACATTGTGCTTGTATGAAGTTAGAGGCCTGTAAGTATTTTTATACCTTGAATATCAAAGGGTTTTTTTTTTGCCAAAAATTTTGAAGTTTTTCTGGGTTTTATTCAAGTCAATTCCATAAGCCACAAGTCTTTTTGAGTCATATCTTTCCCTCTGCACTTATTTACTGAAGCTTGGAACATATCAGGTTCCTGTAAGCCTTGCACTTCAGCTTTATGGGATCCCTTTTGTCCAACTAATAGAATCTGCAGGGTACCACCTTAATCCTTCCAGAAGTCCACTAAAGGTTATGCCAGCTACACTCTTAAGTTTGTTAGGCCCTGAAGCCTTGTCTTAATGGTAGCACTCTGCATATGTTCTTTGTTCCGAGCCGTTTTTTTTTTTTTTTTTTTTTGGATCTAAATGTCTCATTCTATGTCCCCACACTCATACCTCATATAAGGGGGTGATTGACATTTTTTTAAAAAAGAGTCATTTATTTGGGTAATGTTAAGATTCGCTTTTCAAATGTTTTTATCTCAGGCCAAGTGAATGTGAATGTTGGTATAAAGTGCCAAGAGTAAATTATGTTTTGCTACATAGAAGGACACCACATTTAGATTTTATTTCACTAAGCAGAATATCCATATCAGCAATGTAACAAAATGGAAATACCTCCCATTAATATTTTTACTACTGTGCAACTAATTTGTATTATTTTATGTCACCCCTTAGAATATATTTAAATCTCAGACTTGTAAGCTACGAAAAAGAGTATCAAAATTTTGTGCTAAAATCCTAAGCTATAGTTAAAAAATATATATTTTAAATGACTTCAGAGAGAGTTTATCAACAAAAGGAAACAAATGTTTATAGTCATAGATTCAGATATTTTTAATTTTTTTATATTTTAAAATATTTTTAAATAATGCTTTGAAATGTACTATGAGATTTTTAAAAATCTTCCATCTGTAATATTTTTGTCAGAGGCATTTGAACCAGAGCAACTCCATCTTGAACAGGGACTGGGTAAAACGAGTCTGAAACCTGCTGGGCTGCATTCCCAGACAGTTAAGGCATTCTAAGCCACAGGATGGGATAGGAGGTCAGCACAAGATACAGGTCATAAAGATCTTGCTGATAAAACAGGTTTACGTACAGTAAAGAAACTGGTTAAAACTCACCAAAACCAAGAACACATGCCCTGGCAATGTCAGGAAGTTACCCTATATAGTCTAAAAAGGGGAGGCACCCTTTCTTTAGCATACTATCAAGAAATAACCATAAAAAAGGGGAACCAGCACCTCAGGGCTCCTCTGTCCACGGGGTAGCCATTTTTTTATTCCTCTACTTTCATAATAAACTTACTTTTAAGGGAGGAGACCACCCCTCATATCATCTTATGCCCAATTTCTGCCTCCAAAGAAAGAAGAAGTAAAACTAAAAGGCAGAAATGAAATCCACAGGCAGACAGCCCGGCACCGCACCCTGAGCCTGGTAGTTAAAGATCGACCCCTGACCTAGTTGGTTCTGTTATCTATAGATTATGGACATTGTATAGAAATGCACTGTGAAAATCCCTATCTTGTTTTGTTCCGATCTAATTACCAGTGCATGCAGCCCCCAGTCACGTACCCCCTGCTTGCTCAATCAATCACGACCCTCTCACACGCACCTGCTTAGAGTTGTGAGCCCTTAAAAGGGACAGGAGTTGCCCACTCGAGGGCTCGGCTCTTGAGACAGAAGTCTTGCTGATGCCCCCGGCCGAATAAACCCCTTCCTTCTTTAACTCGGTGTCTGAGGAGTTTTGTCTGAGGCTTGTCCTGCTACACTTTCACTTTCTGGAATCACCCTGAATCCCTTCTTGCGCAAGATCCAAGAACCCTCTTTTGGGGACTGGATCAGGACACCTTTCTAGTAACATTTTAATCAAATTCACTTGCCTTCTCTCACTGGAATATGTCAGGAGAGGTGTATTCCCTCTTAAAATATTTTGTTTTCCCACTCAAAATATTCTATTGGTCCTGAGATTGCAAAATACACCCTAGCATGATGGGAAAGATGATTTGTTCTCCCTCTGAGAATGTTTATGTTTACCTTAAATATTGATGAGACTTTTCTCTAATAGCTACCAATGGAGCCTGACCAGACTGACACTGTGTGCATGCCAATAAAAAAGAAAACTGGCAGCTAAGATAACCCTTGAAACAAACTCTTTTCTCTGGCTATGTGGTCTTGCATTTGTCACTTGGATTTGCTAACAATGTTTATACTATACAATTATGAATCATCTACTAGTTTGAGTCTTCAGATAGAAAATAGATGAGAAAACACTCTGTCTCCTTGTAAAGGAGTTATTTTTGTTCTCTTTGTGATTTAAATATAATCAATGTATACAGA
>NW_012121154.1:2102705-2140777 GCF_000951035.1 Colobus angolensis palliatus | reverse complement strand
TTGAGATGGAGTCTTGCTCTGTTGCCTGGGCTGGAGTATAGTGGTATGATCTTGGTTCACTGCAACCTCTGTCTTCCAGGTTCAAGTTATTCTCCTGCCTCAACCTCTCGAGTAGCTAGGACTACGGACGCAAGCCATCACACCCAGATAATTTTTGTATTTTTACTAGAGACGGGGTTTTACCATGTTAGCCAGGCTCCTGACCATGTCTTGAACCCCTGACCACAGGTGATCCGCCCGTCTCGGCCTCTTAGAGCGCTTTGATTACAGGCATGAGCCACCGCACCTGGCTGAGTCTGTGTTTTAATGGCATGAGTTTCTTGTTAAAAACATGTATTGTTATAGTTATTCTTGGTGAACTCAAAATCTGCTAGCTGTATGCCTGCTGGTTCAGAAAACAGTTTTACAAAGCAATTTCCTTTGTTTATGATGAATCTCCTACTTTCAAAACTAAGATATCTGTATCTTTACCACCTGCCACCTGACCATTAAGCCTATGGCACATATGCTAATTTTTGTTTATAGCTTGCGTCTTCTTCCAGTACCAATTTCTATATATGTTAGATTAGCACTTGCTGCAGTAAATTGTAAAATTTCAGTTGCCTATCGTAGTGTTGGCTTTTTTTTGCTGAGGTAAGAATATAGTATAGATGTTCCTGGTTAGCAGACAGACCATCCATTCAGCAGACACACACTTTCTATTTATTGTTCCTTTCTTCTCCAGGGTCTCTATCTCCTCTGCCTTCCTCTGAAAGATAGGACATGATTGAGTAGAAAAGACACATCTGACTCTTAACTTGTTTGACCCAGAAAGAAAATATAGCTTTCACTCGTGTTCTCTTGGCAAGTACTGGTTACGCTGCTAAACTGAGTTTTGATAGGCTTAGGGCTGAATAGACATTCACTGTTGGGCAGCCTCTTCTCAGCAACAGCTTTGCAGTACAGAAAGGAGTGCACGCAGCTAGTCCTCTACCATAGTAAAACTTGTCAGTCTTCTGATAAAATAAATATTATTTACTCTACAAGTGATTTTACATAAAATACTGGTATTATATTTAAGATATCACAAATATGCAAATAGCTAAACATAGAAAAAATTAAGGACAAAATAGCATTGATTGGAATTAGCTTTTATTGTTTCAAAATCATGAAAATAATCTATATTTTTATTATTTCTATAGAAGTTGTTCTCCTTCTTATTCTTCTATTTCAACCTCTATATGTTTACTTGGTCCCATATCTTATTTCCAAGTTTCCTCATTTGATATTTTTTCCAATCCTTCCAATATAAACCATTTTTACAGATTAGAATATTAAAATGAGGATTTCAACATGTAAAACGTCATCAGGAAATTGAAGATTATAACACTAGCTCCTTTCAAGTTGCCAAACTTAAGGATAGAAACAAAGTCTACTCGTAAAATGAATCCAGCATGTATAAAGTAGTTTGATGTTAGAACTAACCATGAATAAAATTAATTTGTGTGTTTTGAGTTGATGATAGACATGGTTCTGTGGTTAGTATTATCAGACTAAGAAGACAGTGAAAATAAAGGTAGTGAAAAATTGAGGTATTCATACCGGAAAATTCCTATGCTTAGAAAAATACAAAATGCTGAACTAAAAATATTTGAATACTGATATGTACCCGACACTCTATTAGAACTGTAATTACAAGGATAGATTAAAAACCTGATTTTAAGGTGTTCATTAGACACACAAACATGTGTTTCTAAGACACCATGCAATAAATGACACAACAGAATAAAAATAAGTCAACAAAAGGACAGATGAAGAAGAGGAACATGCCTAGGGACTTAGAGTGGATGGAATAGTGTTCCCCTCCCCCAAAATTAACATCCACTGTATTAGACCATTCTCACATTGCTATAAAGAACTACTTGAGACTGGGTAATTTATGAAGAAAAGAGATTTAATTGACTCACAGCTCCACAGGCTCTACAGGATGCATGGCTGGGAAGGCTTCAGGAAACTTCCATTAATGGGGAAAAGCAAAGAGGAAGGAGTCATGTCTTATATGGCCTGAGCAGGAGGAAAAGAGAGAAGCAGGAGGTGATACACACTTCTAAGCCACAAGATCTCATGAGAAGTCACTCACTATCATGAGAACAGCAAAGGGGAAATCCACCCCCATGATCCAATAACCTCCCACCATGATCTTCCTCCGACATTGTAGTTTACAATTCAACATGAGATTTGGGTGAGGACAAAGATCCAAACCATATAATTTCACCCTTGGCACCTCCCAAATCTCATGTCCTTCTCACATTTCAAAATGTAATCAGGCCTTCCCAACAGTCCTCCAAAGTCTGAACTCATTCCAGGAGTCCAAATTCTCAAGTCCAAATCATCTGAGACAAAGCAAGTCTCTTCTGCCTATGAGTCTGTAAAATTTTTAAAAAAAGTTAATTACTTCCAAGATAGAGTGGGGGTTAAACATTTGGTAAATATTGACTTTCCAAAAGGGAGAAATTGGCCAAAAAAGTTAGTTACTTCCAAGATACAGTGAGGGTTAAGTATTTGGTAAATATTCACTTTCCAAAAGGGAAAAATTGGTCAAAACAAAGGGCCACAGGCCCTATGCAAGTCCAAAACCCAGCAGGGCAGTTGTTAAATCTTAAAGCTACAAAATAATGTAATTTGACTCCATGTCTCACATCCAGGTCACACTAATGCAAAGGGTGGACACCCAAGGCCTTGGGCAGCTCTGTCACTGTGGTTCTGCAGGGCTCATCTCACATGGATGCTCTCAAAGGCTGGTGTTCAGTGTCTGCAGTTTTTCCAGGGTGCATGATGCAAGCTATCAGTGGATCTGAGGTCTGAATGATGGTGGTCCTCCTTCTCACAGCCCCACCAGACAGTGCCACAGTGGAGACTCTATGTGGGGGCTCTAATCCCACATTTCCCCTCTGCACTGCCCTAGTAGAGGTTCTCCATGAGGGCCTCATCCCTGCAGGCATGCCATCTCTGTATGTCCTCTGAAATGTATGTGGAGGCTCCAATATCTCAACTCTTGCCCTCTGAACACCTGTAGGCTTAACATCACATAGAAGCTGCCACAGCTTATGCTTGTATCCTCTAGAGCAGCAGCCTGAAATGTATCTGGGGCCATTTTAACCATGCTTGGCGCTGGAGTGGTTGGGACACAGGGTACAGTGTCCCAAGGTTGTTCAGATCAGTGGGGCCCTGGATCTGACCCACAAAACCATTCTTCCCTGCTAGGTCTCTTGGCCTGTGATAGAAGGGGCTGTGCTAAGTTCTCTCAAATGTCTTTGAGGCATTTTCCCCATTGTATTGGGTATTAACTTATAGATCCTCTTTACTTATGCAAATTTCTGCAGCCAGTTTGAATTCTTCCCCAGAAAATGAGTTTTTCGTTTCTATCACAAGGCCAGGCTGCCAATTTTCTAAGTTTGTATATTCTGCTTCCCTTTTAAATATAAGTTCCAGTTTTAGGCCATCTCTTTGCTCACACATACGACTATACTGTCATGTGTATGACTGTACATGGTTAGAAGCAGCCAAGCCACATCTTGAATGCTTTGCTGTTCAGAAATTTCTCCTGCCATATACCCTGAATCATCACTCTCAAGTTCAAAGTTTCATAGATCCCTAGAGCAGGGACACAAGGCATCCAGTCTCTTTGCTAAAGCATAGCAAAGTTGACCTTTACTCCAGTTTCCACTAAGTTCCTCATCTCCATCTGAAACCACCTCAGCCTGAACTGCATTGTTCATATCACTATCAGCATTCTGGTCACAACAATTTAAAAAGGCTCTAGGAAGTTTGAAACTTTCCCCATCTTCCTGTCTTCTTCAGAGTCCTCCAAGCTGTTCCAACCTCTGCCCATTAACCATTTCCAAAGTTGCTTCTACATGTTCAGGTATCTTTATATCAATATCCTACTTCTCAGTACTAATTTCATGTATTAGTCTTTTCTTATATTGCTATCAAGAACCACCTGAGATTGGATAGGTTTATAAAAGAAAAGAGGTTTCCATGACTCACAGTTCTGCACCCTGTACAGGAAGCATGGCTGTGAAGGCCTCTGGAAACTTACAGTCATGGCAGAAGACAAAGAGGAAGGAGGCATGTTTTGCATGGCCAAAGCAGGAGGAAGACAGAGAATGGGAATGTGCTACACCCTTTTAAACAACCACATCTGATAAAAACTCACTTACTATCACAAGAAGAAAGAGGGGGAAGTCCACCTCCATGATCCAATCACCAGCCACCAGGCCCCTCCTTCAGTGCTGTGGATTACAATTTGACATGAGATTTGGAAGAAGACACAGACTCAAATCATATAATCCACCTAGAACCTCAAAATGTGACCTTATTTGGAACTAGTGTCTGTGCCTATGTAACTAATTAAAGAACTCAAGATAAAATCATCTTGGATTTAGGGTAAGCTGTAAATCTAATGACTGGTCTCTTTATAAGAGAAATAAGAAGGATATTTGGATACTGAGATACAGATAATGTTCTAGAAATGAATTGTGGTGATAGTTGCACAATAATATGAATGTTCTTAATGCCACTCAATTACATACTTTATAAGGAAAATATATGATTCCATCTATATGAAGTATCTATAGTAACAAAATTCATAACATGATGCATGTTATATATGACATATATAATATATATTATGCTGTATCACATATCATGATATGATATAGTATACATTATGACATATATAATCTCTCTCTCATATATATATACACACACACATACACATATACACACATATATTAGAAGGCCTGAACAGCAAATCTAAAGGGTCAACAACATAGACCAACAGATATAAACTATAATACTTCATCAGAGAACATCTTCCTGAGGAGAGAGAGTTGAAGATGCCTGGTAAAATTTGGAAGAGAGAGAAAATATTAACTCTTGAGCAGTGTGTTATTAAAATGATTCCTAAATTCATCTCCTATGAACTTGCGTCTGAGTCTTGGCAAAGGAAGTGTACACTTAAAGTGTAACTATATATGTTCTGGAATCCCAAGGAGTTAATCTTGGGAGCATTTTGAGACTCCTTTCTAACAGGAAATGCTTATAATTGCTGGGAGGGATCTGAAGGTAACTAAATTCTCACAGTTCTGCAGTATAATTTTCAAACTACTATTGTGACACTATTGAATTTTTAGTCTAGTGTGGTCTGAGGAAATACTGGTTATACAAGCAGCTCACATTCCAACTTGTATAATAGTTTTTATCAGTAGTACAATACGTTCCAACTTCTAACATAAGGGTAAACAATAATAGAAAGGAAGTTTCCTGAAACTGTTGTTAACTGTAAAATTACCTGTTTCATACTCTCATCACACCAGTAATTTCTACCAGGAGCACATTAGTTGGTTCCTCTCTACATCCATAAATCTAGCAGAAAGTTATAATTTTAACATTTTAACAGAGACAACATAAAATGTTCCTCTCAGAATTACAAGTGCTTTTAAGCCAGTTGCTTGAGGGAAATATACTCCTTGCATCAACAAGTCAGTGAAAGTTGACTGAAAGAGGAGAATAGCTGAGTCTCTTAGTGATTGATAACAACAAACACCTGTATTAAAGGGCTAGCTACTAAAAATTATGAGAAGTAATGAAGCAGCAACCAATCTTATGTTCACTGTTGATTCCTTGACAACATAATTGTGTCTTGTTTGCTGATATTTTAATCATAGTACTGGAGAACACCCAGTTAAACAAGCAAACAGAAAAAGAATTGAAAGCACACGTCCATATCTTTCCGTGTGTGTGTGTGTGTGTATGTGCATGCGTGCATGTGTGCATGCCTGTGTATGTGTGTATATTTAATTTGGTCTGCATAAATATAGAAATGTCTTTCAATGGTATGCATAAATACATAAATGTATACTTTAACTGGTATTCACAAATATATACATATATTTAACTTGTCTTATTTTTTAGAAAAAGGTGCAGTAGCCAATGAGAATGTACAGTAATTAACTATATATTTCCCTTTTATCTTAAGACCCATAATTGCTATTATTTTCATTGGTACTATTATAAAAATAAATTTTAAGCTGCCAAAGACATATGACATAAAATGTAACAGAAATCATTATATTCTTTAGATATCTTTGAACAATAAGATTGCTTTAGTTATAAATCTTGTATAAATACATATTATTTTACTCTAAATGTAAACAATGTTATGAATGGTATATTGCTCATGTATTCAAAAATATACATTTAAAACTCCTTGACTTATATTAAATTCATGGAAAAATGGCTAGACCACAAAAGTTACTGTACATTTTAAATATTCAGAAGTGTTTTTAATGTATGTATTAAACAAATATTTTGCTGAGAAGCACAGCCATACACAAAATCTGCTGAAATTCTACAGGCCCTTGAACATTAGGCATCTATCATGGGGTTAACTTCTCATAAATCTACTTCAACAGATTTCATAATGGAATTATGCTTCCACTGGGGTGGGAGAAATGGAGAGTACTCTATTTGCACACGAAATAACTTTGCATTTTTAAATCAAATTTCTGTTCATTTATTATCCCAAATAGCATGGCCTTCTATAATTAGA
Organism: Colobus angolensis palliatus; assembly: GCF_000951035.1. NCBI lineage: Eukaryota > Metazoa > Chordata > Mammalia > Primates > Cercopithecidae > Colobus > Colobus angolensis. The sequence goes on along the minus strand of NW_012121154.1, from coordinate 2,134,182 downwards.
ATCAAAGGCATTTTAGGAAACTTGTTTTTCTGATTTGTAAGCTTCTTGACCTATTAAGATTTCAACACATGAACCTATTTGCAGTAGCAATGGATAGTGCCACTTCTACTTATGGTTTCCTTGCCCCTATCCAAATTGAATCCCTAATGTCTTTTTCTATGTCTCTTACAAGGTTACCAGAAGGGAAACAGAAACTACCTGGACTACTATAGATTTTTCCCAAATACAACACAATCCTAACCTGAGTATGTTTTTTATTGGTCAATATTTTCTTTTAGCAAAATACAACTCAGCCTCGTGGTATGTCTTAAGTATTGTGTTATCCTGCAGTCTATAATAATGTGAAATCATCAGTGATATGATAAATGCTATATTATTGCTTGTTATTGTTTCTAAATTCAGTAATGTACTGTGTCACAGACAAGTTAATCTTAGCCTTAGCTTTATTTCTCATTTCCATGTACCATTTGACAGATATCCAAACTTATTCTAGTTAAAGTTGAACTTCTTCTGTTACCTCTGATGTCTTTAATTTGATCTAGCTTTATTAACTATTGAGTATTTTCCTTGTTATTTTAACATAAATTAAAAGATATGTTGGTAGAATATTTATAGAAAAGAAAATTTTAATGAAAAAAATACATAAGAATGTCCACCCTTTCATATGGGACTTTGAAATAAACGGAACATCAAATTATTTTTAAAGTTGCTTTTAAAAATATTAAGATTTTCATTATGCCATCTAGACCTAGGAAATACAATACAAGTTAAATTTGCACTTGGGTACAAGTGCTTTATAAAAATTTTATAATATATTCCCATGGTTAATTTGCACCCTCCTCCTATTAAATGATGCAAAATACTTTAAACCTGAGATGTTATTCTGTATCCAAATCCAGAATCAAATAGCTACAGGAGTGAACTATGTGAGTTGCTAAAATCAGGGCCTTAGGAATTGTGATGCAGAAAATACGTTCATCTTAAAGTGAAGCTAGGCACTGTTTATACATTCAAGGCATTTTTACAAGTAGCCTTTGAAACATTTAGGCAGGTGGCTAGGTATGGCTTTGGTCTGTTGAACAGATGTGTATCTATGCCTAACAGATCGTAAAAACCTAAAGGTTAATAAAGGGATAAGAGGTGCGATCATGAATAGGGCTTGGTATGAATCCATCGTGTGATTTAACTATGAGGTTGACATGGTATATAGAGAGGCACATTAACAAAACCATTTCCTTTCCTCCAAAGAGATACTAAATATTTCCATCTCCATTGGACTTGGCTAGGTGTAACCCTCTGCTAGATTATTTTCAGGTGGCATGGAGTTGTAATGAAATGAGGCATTAGAATGAAATTTAGAGGCCAATTATTTCCAAAAAATAAAAATTAAATTAAAAAAATAAAAATCTACGAACACAGAAGATTTGTTAAATACATTCTATCATCATTGCATAAAGCAGTGTTTCAAATGAAATTAAGTATTAGAGACTTTTGAATTCCCTCTTAAAAGTTGAAGTTTCTTTTTGAAACAAAATTACTTGTAGGAGGTAAAATCTAATATTTGAATACTATAGTCATTGTCCTGATGTTATTGACATGTGAAATGCATGTCCTCAGAAATGTAATTCTGAATTTGAATTGGCTTAAACTCATACTGATAAGTCTTAAACTAATTTATGAAATATTACTTAGTGAATTTATACTGTAGGAGATGGTATTTACATTATTCCTACACAGCAATTATTTGGAAAGCTCTATCTCTGGAAATCTTTTAAACTGTAATAAATAGCTGTTGTTGAGATGAATATGATTCAGATATGAAACAACAGCCAATATAAGAAGTCTTGTTTTACTAAAATAATTAACAATTAGCATAACGAGGATTTATCCTGAAATTATGGGGCCAGGAAATTAAAATTGTACAAGTAATAATCACTTACATGGGAGAGTTTTTTTTTTCTTCCAAATCTTCATGGAATAACTGAAATAAATTTACTAATATCCAGCACAAAAATATGAAGCACTCAGATTCACAAGGATGGGGGCATTATATATTTTATCATTTTAGAAATTATATATAACCTTTGAAGAGTGTTTTTTTTGTTGTTCTTCTTTCAGATATTCAGCAACATATAAAGCAGAATTCCAGAAATACAATAATAGTTAAAGCCCAGCTTTATCTCATGTAGTTTGTTGGTCTGCCTTTAAGATGTTAAAATTGTGTTAGAATTTCTATGGGCAGCTCTTTGTGCAAAGTGTGATATTGAAAAACACACCTAAATAAAAGTTTTCTAAAGGTGAATTTAACATCACTTTCAATCTCAACAAGCAGTAAAGAAAATGCTTTCCACATGGCTTTCAACATACCACAATCTAGTTATCCTCATTGAAGATCATTTAGAGTGGCAGAGAGGGAAGACACTGAAGGCAGTGTGATTGTAAGTCCAATTTTGTGACTAGCTTTCTGTCTCCAAGAGACTATCTGTCCTGGGCAATTATAGTCAACAAGATTCTGGATCCAAAGCTCAGCCTTTCAGATACCTTGGGTTCTGCCTAATGTTTCTATTTTAAAAGTAAATTTCAGTCAAATTTTAGAATATATATTTGCTAATATGCAAATTTAACTTGTAATTATAAGCAATTTTAAAAGGTGAGCAGGATAAACTTCAACTGTCAGTTGTAAAACAGACTAGATTTTTATGAATAAAGGTGGAATGCATACTCACCCACTTTCACGGAACATATAGAAAATCTGTTCTTTTTTTTTTCTTTGAGACGGAGTCTCCCTCTGCCGCCCGGGCTGGAGTGCAGTGGCCGGATCTCAGCTCACTGCAAGCTCCGCCTCCTGGGTTCCCGCCATTCTCCTGCCTCAGCCTCCCGAGTAGCTGGGACTACAGGCGCCCGCCACGTCACCCGGCTAGTTTTTTGTATTTTTAGTAGAGACGGGGTTTCACCGTGTTAGCCAGGATGGTCTCGATCTCCTGACCTCGTAATCCGCCCGTCTCGGCCTCCCAAAGTGCTGGGATTACAGGCTGTTCTTGAACATGATTTACCACAGTAAAGCAATTTTGAAGCTAATGTGCAATATTTATCAATAAATACTTGAGGAGATTGTAAGTACTAATTGCTACAACAGCGTTTATCTGGTGTTTAATTAATTTCTTAGTTTAACTGAAGACAAATGCTTACTGTTCTAGCTGTCTTTCACAAAGCTCAAAAATATGAAAAACATAAAAAGACAATCTCATTAAATTTCATTTTCCCAATATCTAAAAAATGGGATTGATAATAAGAATTAAACGAAGTGAGGAGTATAAAATGCCTGGCACATGTTTGTGCTCAACAAATATAAGGTATGATTAGACAGTATTTAATTTCATTATTTTTAAAAGTTTAGTCCTCATTTTTTAAAAAATTTGGAGCTTTATTTCATAATAGTTGAAATTTATAGATAGATAAAACATTTACATGGTACAAAATTCAAGAGTAACAAAGGATGTATTTTGGAAATTCTTAATCACCTCACTCACTTTCCAACAACTGGTTCCTTGTCCGAAAATAACAAATATCATTTTTTTCTGTATCTATACAGGTGTATTTTATATATTTACAGGCAAATACAAAAGTATTATTCACTTTTAGAGATTTTGTCAGAAAGCATGCTTAACACATTTCTGCCTCTTACTTATATTCAACTTTTGTTATGGAGAGGTTCTCACTTCATTTGACCTTCTTGTAATTGACAGCTGGCTTAGTTGACATTTAGTGCTTACCTACTATCTCTAGGTCTAAGATCTCATCTTACCTCTTCTGACATCCAATAGAAAATTTTAATTCTTGTCCTAAAATTTTCCACAAACTCTTCTCTCCCATTTTCTGGAATAAAACTTATTCTAAAAAAAATTTTTTTTTTCTAAAAAAAATTATGAAATTTAATCATTTCATAATTTTAAAATACTCAATCATTAATACTTATTTGCACCAAAATCCATATACTCTGGTTTTATTTATCTCTTCCCTAATATATAAGGTCTTAATGCAAGGTCAGAAAACTACAAAAAACAAACCTTTTCCGTTTCAGAGTTATGATTTGTAAAATATGTAGACAGTATGTTAATAGGAGACTGGAACACAATAGTTGTGAATGATAGCTCTTCTTCCAAACATCTGCCATTTTAAGCAATTCATCTTTCTCCTCTGTAAGTCTATAACATTATGTCTAAAATAAGTAAGTGGAACCAAGTTGGTTCTAAGTTCCTCAGAGCTAACGTGGTGGAACTTTTGAAGGTTAATTTTAATGTATCAACTAAGTGGGCCACAAGGTGCCCAATATTTGGTTAAATATTATTCTACATGTCTCTGTGAGAGTGTTGCTGGATGAAATTAACATTTGAATTGGTAGACTGAATAAAGTAGACTGAATAAAGAGCCTGTGGGTCTGCTCCCTATTTAATGGATTAGATAGAGACCCACAGGATCCCTCTGTGGGTGAGCCCCATTCAATCCATTAAATTCTTTGAAGGCCTCAATAAAACAAAAAGGAGGAGTAAGAGAGAATTCCTGCTCTTCCTGACTGTCTTTGAGCTGGGACATTAGTCTTCTCTGGACTTCAGAATTGGACACAAACTGGGACTGACACTCTTGGCTCTTCTTGGTTCTCAAGCCTTCAGATTCAGGTTGGAACTATACCACTCGCTCTTCTGCTTCTCCAGCTGGCCAACTGCAGAGCCTGGGGCTTCTCAGCCTCCATAACCATGTGAGCCAGTTGATTACAGATGCTCCTCAACTTTTGATGAGGTTACAGTCTCATAAACCCATAGTCAGTTGAAAATATTATAAGATGAAAATGGGTGTTTGTAGACATAATGGGATGCAAAAACACAAAATACAATACCAAAAAATGCTGGCCACACAGCACATTGCAGAGTATTGGTTGTTTACTGTTCCCCAGAATTGAGAGACAATATTGTCACATATCACTAGACTTTGACAAGATCAAAATCCACAATTTGAAGCATGGTTCTTATTGAATGTGAATCACTTTTGCACCATAGTAAAGTTAAAAATTGTACGTCAAACTATGGTTAAGTCAGGGACCATCTGAATAACAAATATTTCCCTCTCTCCTCTCTGTGTATATGTGTGTATATGTATGTGTATACACATATATATGTACACATACACATATATTTATTTACATACTTATACATACACACGTATACCTATTTATCTTGTATTAAGTCTTTTTATCTGGAGAACTCAGACTAATAGAGTATTTTATGTCTACAAAAGCCTTTTTTGCTACCATCTCACAATACAAGTGCAATACAAAAGAAACATGGAGAAATAGTGAGAATTTCGATATATCTAGAAAAATTTTAAACCAATAAGTACCAGTTGTTGTTGTTTTTCTGAAGAATGAGGCTTTCATGTTGGGTTGAAAAGTTGGCATTTCCAATTTTTAACATAGGAATTATTAAAAAGATGCATGTAAGTCATTCTATATTAACTTTTTAAGGGCACATATTAAAAGTATAATTTGCTTTCTCTTCTTTAAATTGTTTAAAATCATCACAAAATAATATGTAAAAATAAAATTCAAACAGGGAAGGGAATGAAATACAAATTTAAAAGTAATGAAATGAAGATGCAATTTAAAGGAATGTTGAAAATATAAATGTCCAGTCCCTTACCCAGCCTCCCAGAAATAACTGCAGTAGCAGACCCTGTTAGTGACACTCCAAGATTCCTTTTCTGAGCCAGTATACCCATATTCTAGATGTTGTGAGTGTGAGTATTGACTGCTGAAGTTTTACAACAAATGCTTAGTTAGTAGGTCAAAATGCACATGTGCAAATTCTGTCATTTGCTAAGTGCTTTTATTCAACTGTCTTGCAGAACTGGATAAACAAAACAAACAAAAAAATCTTCAGTTGAATTTGTGGACCCACTGGTCCCACTTTGAGATGATCTAGAGCCATACCTCTGTTGGTCATCTAATTTCCATAAGCCCCCACTCAGTCATGGGCCAGAGTAGTGTTTGGTGTTCCTGAAATTAGGGTCAATTCACAATCAGTGCCTGGAAAAGCTGTTTATTACCCCTTCCCAAATTCTCAGTCACCCTCAAAAACAACCACAAGCTCTTTGAAGAAGAAAGAAGATTTATAGTATACGGTTTTGGCAGTTAACCCCTTAAGTTCTTCCTTAAGGAGCCCTGGCCTCCCATACATTTCAAGAAGACTTCTGAGTCTGTGAACTGGATCAAGTATGGGAACTGTTGGAGGGATCGTAACTGTCTATTTTGATAATTCAAGTAAGATATCTACTAACAAGATTTAGAACTTTTTGGAATATGTACATTAAATTAGAATTTTGTAGACTGTCTATGTATTTCAGTTATAGGTAGACCATGATTGATTAGCCAATGGCAAAGACCCTGCAGGTCAAATCATTCTACTTACTGCATTGACTGTTGATGTCTTTTACAGGAACTACATCCACATTTCCTCTGGTGATTAATTAACACTCAGTTTCTGCAATCCCAGCTACACATCATCTAACTTGAATTTAGGGAGCCCTGTTCATGGCATTCCCGTTATATTCTTAGCCTCCACAGAGTTCCTCAAGAATTTCTGGGCACTGCTCAACACTGCATTTCTAAAACGCTTTGTAAAGAAGGTGTCCTCTATAATCTCCCAGGGGACATAGTTTGGGAGTGACTGAGCATGACTTAAGTGACAAGTCTACTCTAGGATCCTAGACTCCACAGTCTTTTGTAGACCTTCTTCTAGAGTGTACCAAGGAAGTTCTGCAATTTCAATTTCATTTACTGTAGACCAACCAGGCAAACTGAGAGAACCACTCCTATTGCTTGAGCTAATGTATTGATACAGACTATGCTTTTTTGACCTCCCTGCTGCCTTACACTTCAGCAAATTCTTCACAAATTAAGCTTTCTGTTGGGTCTCCTCAAATATTAACTCTAATTATTCCTTCTCCATAAAACTGCTTAAAGCTTTGCTAAGTTTCTCTTTTACCTTGAAGAGGTCCTTTGGTTGTGACACACCTGTACGCAAAGCCTATCCTCAAAATCAACAAATGCTACCAAAGGAAATAAGATGCTTATTGTTAGCTCATGTCTGAATGGTGATCCTATCTCTGGACTGTTAGCTCATCAAGACTTCTTTTCCTGCATAGCTTTCTGATACCTTTAAAAAATATGAACTTTATACCATGAAATTTTGTCTTGCTTAACTTACTACATCTTACTCAGAAGCAGTATTCCCCACTTGGTTATGCCAATTAAGAATTGTGTATATTTAGTTGGAACTCCTTGATTCCTTGATGTTTTAGAGTTGAGCAGAGAGTTGGTTATTGTTGGAAGCTTGAAAACCCAGAATACACGTCTCTTTATTTTGGGACACTACATTCTCTAGTTAACCTGGCAAAATTCATTTATTTCTGTATAAAAATATTTACTTTTTATTTATTTTTTTTTTTTGGCTCTAAGTTTCTTTGTGATTCTTCAGGATACACATGCTTATTGTTGAAAGCTTGAAAACCCAGAATACAGGCCTCTTTATTTTGGGACACTACATTCTCTAGTTAACCTGGCAAAATTCATTTATTTCTGTATAAAAAATATTTATTTTTTATTCATTTATTTCTCTGGCTCTAAGTTTCTTGTGATTCTTCAGGATACATATGCTTCTTCCAGGCTGTACTCTAGGTTGTAACCTCCTTCATTGTGTTGTCCATCCGTTAGGTAACTTCTCTTTTTTTTTTTTTTTTTTTTTTAGACAGAGTCTCACTCTTTTCCCCAGGCTGGAGTGCAGTGGTACCATCTCACCTAACTGCAACCCCCACCTCCTGGGTTCAGGCAATTCTCCTGCCTCAGCCTCCCAAGTAGCTGGGACTACAGTCACGTGCCACCACACCCAGCTAAATTTTGGTATTTTTAGTAGAGACAGGGTTTCACCGTTAGCCAGGATGGCTTCGATCTTCTGACCTTGTGATCTGCCCTCTTGGCCTCCCAAAGTGCTGGGATTACAGACATGACCCGCTGCGCCTGGCCAACTTGTCTTGTTTTTTAACAAATGTATTGATATATGTTGTCTACTAATACTCAGTTGCCATTTTCTTCATTGTTGAAGGTTTATTTGTAATGAATGTGTTCAAAGGTAGATAATGGATGTGATCAGTCTACCATTGTATCTAGATATCTTTTCACAGATATTATAACTTACGTAAGTTTTAAAATTAGAATAAACTGCTCTGATATTAAGTTTTTAAGTGAATATTTAAGGCTCGTTAACATTGAAAAGTACATTGTGGAAATAAAGACCACCAAATGAGAACAAATGAAGAGTAATTATTCAGAGCTTTCTATCATAAGGGAATCAGTCACCATCACTTGGACTTGTCAGAGACTCAAGGGATTTACCGGAGTGGGAAGCTTTGTAGTGAAGAAAAATAAATAAATAATAATACTAAAAAGGCTTTAGGTATGCTCTGATTAGAGATTGTTGGCATGGGGAAGCTGGAAGTGGATTAGCTAGAAGTGCGACCTCCTGTCACTTGGTTTAGGGAGTGTATTTGACTTTCATGTGTTGATCCTGAGTTGGGAGCAGGGGAAAAATTTAGGGAAGCTGACAGTCATTGAAGAAAACCTGTTCACTCTGGGGTGAGTGCTGCAGAAGTCTGGTTTGACTTCCCCGCAGGTTGGCTCAGATTGTGGGTCAGAGTTTTATCATCATTTATGCTCTGGCCATTGTCTATTTGTACATTCAGTTTCTCCAGATACAAAGAGTAGATGTTTTTCCAGTAAAAATTTGATCAAAATATTTCTTTCACAGCTTATATCACCAAGTAGGTGAACTGAATACATGAACCATTACATATTGCAGAGAGTCACACAACCCACCTTTCCAAAGGGTATTTTTTTTTGAAAATTTCCTTCTAAACTAAAATGAATGAAAGGCTAATAACTATTCAAATATTACTTACAGTTAAAGCAAAGTTCCAGTATGTTATTGCATTACATTAAACAATCTTAGCTTCTTAAGTTAATAAGTAATACTTGATTTTATTTTGTAAATATTTGATAGATAGAAAATGTCCCCAACCCATTAAGTCGGCATAGGAAGTAAAATCATTGACTTTCAAATTTTGTTGTGCTTTTTTCTCATTATTCTTTGTTATTCCACCTCACCAAAACTCATATAATGCCCCCTCATTTTTTTCTGCTATACTGATAGTATGTTCATTATCCAGGCCCAAACCCATTTATTACATTGTCACTGAGTACATTTTTAAAAATGCTGATTTATTTAAGTCAGAATAACTGTCAATTAATGTCAGACTTGGTATTGTGCCAAGATACATAACGAGAAATGAAATATCCAGTTTGTAATCATCTCCTAAGTAAGCTGAGAGTATTGAATTAAATATAAATTAGTTTGACATTTGGCCTTAATTTAGCAAGAAGACACCTTTCAATAGTAAAATACGAAGAAACATAAAAATACTTTAAAAAGTATGGTTTTCTCATGGTTTGTTGATTCTAATTTTATTCATTATGGCTTACAGAAGTCATATAGTAAATACTGATGACATTTTGCATTTACCTCTTATTAACTCATGTAACAACTGCCTTTTATCATGGGATAGGGGACTACCAAATTAATATGATAAAATTAGAATATAAATAAAATATATAGAACAGGTAGCAATCAACTTTTTACTACCCCTACTCAATATATGCTATAGATACTATAGAGTAGGCCACATTCTTGATTACAGGGTCTTTAACCATAGTCCATACTGTCTGGGCAATGATCTACATGAACCTGACCTATATCCTGCCCTGCGTTACAATTGGCTGGACTCATGTTCATTCCTGACCCTAGGTCAATCAGTTCTCTCCCATGAGAATTTTTAGATCAGGAATTAAGAATTATAGTTAGTGTCTGTTGCAGAACAAAGAAAAAATTATATATGGTAATCCAGTGTATGTAGAAAAAATCAATTGGCAAATTCCATTTTTATTCTTGACAAAAAATTTCAGTAAACTAGAAATATAAAAATATTTTTTCAATCTGATGAGGGAGCATCAAACATTAAAATAGAGTTAACGTCATCATTAATGATAAAACACTGCAACCAACAAAATAGTATTCATTTAAATTCTTCCTTGCACTGACATTTTAGGCAGGAAAATAAAGAAGCTGGAGGGAAATGAAAGAAGAAAATGGATTGAAAAAGAAAGAGTAAAATTATATTTAGAGTACATTATATTTGAGTGTTCTATTTTTTAAACTGGTTGGCAGATCCAAAAGTTGGTTTTCTTATTATACTTTAATGTATACATGTAATATTATAAACTCTTTAAAATTAATGTATGTTTTAAAAATAATATATAATCCAAGTGAACCAAATCAACAGAGTACTCAATTTGGATAAAGTTATGATAATAACCTTAGAATATTTAAGGTAATTACTTATTTTAGAGAGGTAAGCATTGAATTGCATTGTAATGACCACATGTGAAACTTCAGCTTCATACAGAAGGTAAGATTTCATTTGTTCTATCTGGTACTCAGACCATAAAGTAACTGGAGGAGCTCACACTTCTTTCTATTTTACAAATTCCCAAATGAAAGATTTCAATCCAAATTTCTATATTTTCTACCTCTCATCTACTCCATAATTTCAGAAAGGAAGCTGTGAAAAGACTTGGCAAGTTGGAAATATCGAGGGAATACTGTTTAAGAAACTGGTGCCTCCATTAGTATGTCGCTTAACAGTACGCAAACGATTTTGCAGTAATACCACCAGGCCTCTCAGAGTCCACAATTTCCATTCCTTCATCTGAAAGTACATCATAGCTCTGCTAACAGTTTACACTATTCTTCAAAATAGACCAGGATAGACTTTCTTTCTTTTTCTTTTCTTTTTTTCTTTTTTTTTTTTTTGAGTGTAGCTTCTACAGAAAATATACACTTTAATAACCAGTATTTTAGAAAGCTTTACCACAAATTATGTTCTTAGGTACATTTAGGTAAACAGTGTGATTTAAGGGGCACAAAGGAACCCACCCCCAAAACAACATTTTTACTTAAGTTTAAATAAATGTGAAGTGTCCATTAATATTATCGATGTGCTTAAAAACTTCATTGTACCATCTAGTTTCAAGAAGAATAAATCTAAAGAAAATGAAGATGAAAGAGATATATGAAGGAAAGAAGAGAGAGAAATAGAGATTACCAAAGAAAGACTAAAAGGGAAGGAGGGACAGAATGCTAGAAAGACAAAGGAAGCAGAGGAAATCAGACAGAGAGAGAGAGAGAGAGAGAGAGAGAGTTTCAGATACCAAGAGAGTAAAACAGAGAGAGAGAACAAGAAAGTACAAGAGAGCGCTAGGAAAGAAACTTTTCTTGGTAGACACATATGGTATGTATATATGGTGGACACAGAAAAGAAACTTTATATGTAGTATCCTGTTAAACAAACATACAAAATGAAAGCCAGGCATGGAAATAACTAAAAGTAAATAAGAAGCTTATTCTATCTATTTCCTGGATAAGGGAGAATCTCATCTTTATCTTCCTGAAGATACTTGCTAAATTTCTTTGTTCTTCCTACAGATTGACTTCCCTTTATTCATCAACTCACAAATGGACAGCCAAAAAGTGCTGCTTTTAATACATGGTTCTCCTTGACTATTTTTTCTGTTGTGCTCCACAAAGCTAGTTAATTCCTTCTCTGATCCTTCAATCCTAATACCCAAAGTGTTAGTCTGATTGGCTAAACCTTAATCAATTCCCCACCCTGAACCAATTAGTCAAGACTCCAAAGGAGAAGGGTCTTACGATGTAATAAGTCACAGATAGGACTGTTTTTCTTAGAAGTGGGATATGAGACAGGCCACCACCTCAGAATTCACCTGGAGGAATGAATAAATATGGTGGAACTTTGAGAAAATATAGAGAAACAATTCAATAAAATGAGAAAAACAGTGAGTTATCAGAAATATAAATTTAATAGATTAAAATAATAATAATTTTTAAAAGCACAAAAATTCTAGGCCCAGAAAATACAATGAATGAAATAAAAAAATGTAAGAGAAATTAAGTACAGCAGGATTGACCAAGTAGAAGAAAGACTATGTGAAACTCAAAGACAGATTCTTTGAAAATACAGTCATGTGTCTTTTAACAATGGGGATACATTCTGAGGTGTGCATTGTTAGGTGATTTTGCCATTGTGCAAACATCATATAGTGTACTTACACAAACCTAGATGGTATAGACTATTACAAACCTAGGCTATATGGTGTAGCACATTGCTCCTAAGCTATAAACATGTACAGCATGCTTTGTACTGAATATTGTAGGCAATTGTAAACAATGGTAATTATTTGTGCCTAAACATAGAAAAAGTATAGTAAAAATATAATATAAGAGATAAAAAATGGTACACTTGTATAAATTACTTACTGTGAGTAGAGCTTGCAGGAATGGAAGTTGCTCTGGGTAAGACATGAGTGAGAAGTAAGTGAATGTGAAGAACATTATTATGAACTACTGTAGACTTTATGAAGAGTACATTTAGTCTATTCTGAATGTATTTTTTTAATGTGTTTCTTAATAATAAATTAACTTTAACTTACTTCCCATCCTTTTTGTTATACATTAAGTCACAAACACAAACATTGGCCTAGGACTACACAGAATCAGAATAATCAATATTATTCCTTCCACCTCCATATTTTGACCCATTGTAACATCATCAGAGGCAATGGAGCTATCATCTCCTATGAAAACAACTCCTTATTCTGGAATACCTCATAAAAGACCTGCCTGAGGCCATTTTATACATTTAACTTGTTTAAGTAAGTAGAACACATGTACTCTATCAAAACTATAGTATAGCAAATACATAAAGCAATAACATTGTTTATAATTATTATCAAGCATTATGTATAGAACATAATTGAATGTGCTATCCTTTTATACAACTAGCAGTACATTAGGTTTGCTTACACCAGAAACATCACAAATATGTATGTAATGCATTGCACTATGGTATTATATGATGGCTATGATATCACTTAATTTTTCAGTTCCATTATATTTTTATGGGATTATTGTCATATATGCAATTCAAAATTGAAGAAATATTATGTGTGAATGACCATATGAAGTCAGAAATACATATAGTATATATATTCTTGCCATTATGTTTTTTGCTTTTTTTTTTTTTTTTTTTTTGAGATGGAGTCTTACTCTGTTGCCCAGGCTAGAGTGCAGTGGTGCAATCTTGGCTCCCTGCAAGCTCCACCTCCTGGGTTCATGCCATTCTCCTGCCTCAAACTCCTAAGTAGCTGGGACTACAGGAGTCTACCACCACGCCCAGCTAATTTTGTTTTTGTATTTTTAGTAGAGATGAGGTTTCACCATGTTAGCCAGGATGGTCTTGATCTGACCTTGTGATCCGTCCACCTCGGCCTCCTAAAGTGCTAAGATTACAGGCATAAGCCACCATGCCCGGCCCTTGCCGTTATTTTTAATGCCCAAAAACCACAATTACTGTTGTGCCAACTCTCTCTCTCTCTATACATATATATATATATACACACACACACAAACACATATATATACATATATATGAAAACTTATGGGATTTATAGGACGGCATCAAAAGAACAAATGCTTGAATCATAGGACTGTAATAGTAACAAGAAAAAAGTAAAAATATAATTAGCTTATTTAAAGAAATAGTAGTAGAAAAATTTTCAAACCTGGAAAGATGTAACTATTCAAATACAAGAAGGTCATTAGACTTCAACCAGATTCAGTTCAAACAAACCTAGCCGAAGACATATTATAATCAAACTGTATAAAGTAAATGACAAAGAGAAGCTCCTGAAAGCAACAAAGTGTAAGAAGAAGAAATAGGAAGAAGGAGAAGGAGAAGGAAGAGGAGGAGACATAGACTTTCCCAGACAAACCAAACCTGAAGGTGTTCCTCATCTTTAGAATTGTCTTTTAAAAAAATGCTAAAGAGAATTCTTGAAACTGAGAAGAAAAAATAATAAATAGTTACACAAAAACATATAAAGGTATAAAAGTTACTGGTAAAAGTAAGTACACAGCCAAATTTAGAATATTCTAATACTCTAATGATGGTATATAAAACATTTGTATCTTTAGTATGAAGATTAAAATATAAAATTATTAAAAATATCAATAGCAACAATAATTTGTTACAGGATGTGTGATATAAAAATATTAATATAAATAAACATTAGTAAAAACACTTAAATTGTGATATTAGAAATTAAAAATGTTGGGGTGAGGGAAGTAGAGTAAAAGTGTAGAAGATTTTGTTTGTTTATTTGTCTATCTGTTTTTGGTATGTGTGCACCTGTGTGTGACCAAAGGTTAGTTGTTATCAGCTTAAAATAACCTGTTAAAACTACAACATTTTTTTTGTAAGCCTCATGAAAACCACAAAACAAAAATTATAGTAGATACATAAAAAATAAAAATCAAGCAATAAAAACATAACACTGAAGAAAAATCACTTAACCATAAAGGCAGACAACAAGAGAGGAAGAAAGACAAAAACGATCTATGAAACTGCCAGAAAATAATTAACAAAATGGAAGTAGTAAGTTTTTGCCTTTTAATAGTTATCTTGAATGTAAATGGACCAAATTCTTCAACCAAAAGAGACAGAGTGGCTGAATGGATATAAAAACAAGACCCAACTATATTCTGCCTACAAGAAGCTCATGTTACCTGTAAGAGTGCACATAAAGTGTGGAAGGATGCAAAAAAGATATTCCATACAGATGGAAACCAAAAGAGAGCAGGTGTGGCTATGATTATATGCTCATATTAAATAAAATAGACTTTAAGTCAAACACTGTAATGTAAGACAAAGATGATTATTACATAATGATAAAGGGGTCAATTCTTCCACAGGCTATAACAGTTATAAATAAATATATATCCACTGAACATCAGAACACCTAAATATGTAAATAAAATATTAATATATCTAAGGGGAGAGATAGAATGCAAAACCCCTTTTTTCATCAATGAACAGATCATTCAGACAGTAAACCAACATCAGATCTAAACTATACACTGGACTAAATAGACTTAACAGACACATACAGAACATTCCATTCAGCAGCTGCAGTGTACAAATTCTTCTAAACAGCACATAAAACATTCTTCAGTATAGATCATATTTTAGGCCACAAAACAAGTCCTACAAATTTGAAATGACTGAAATTATATCATATATTTTTTCTGACTACAACAATATTAAACTAGAAATCAATAACAGGAGAATATTCAAAAAATCATAAATACTTGGAAATTAAACAACATGTTACTGAACAACTAATGGGTCAATAAAGAAATTTAAAGGACAATTCAAAAAAATTATTGAGACAAATAAAATTGGAAACAATATACTAACACCTGTGGGACACAGCAAAAGAAATTCAAAGATGGAATTTTATAGGAATAAATAGCTACATGAGAAAAGAAAAACGATTTCATACGAACAAGCTAACACTGCATCTCAAGAAACTAGAAAAACCAGAACAAACTAAGCCCAATGTGGATAGAAGGAAGGAAATAATAAAGATCAGAGCAGAGATAAATGAAATAGAGATTAGAAAAATTAAAACAAATATTTAAAAAACTAAATATTGGTTTTAGTTTGGTTCTTTGAAAAGATAAAATCAATTAACCTTTGGCCCAAAGAACAAAAAAGACGACTCAAAAATGCAAAATCAGTAACAAATAAGGAGACATTACAACTGATACAACAGAAATACAAAGGACCATAAGGCACTATTATGAGCAATTATGCACCAACAAATTGGATAACCTAGAAGAAATGAATAAATTGCTGATGCAAACAACCTAGCAAAATAAATTATGATGAAACAGAAAATCTGAATAGACCAATAATGAGTAAGGAGATTGAATTAGTAGTAATTCTTTCCATCAAGAAAAGGCCAGAGTTGGAGGGCTTCACTGCTGAATTCTGTCAAGCACTTAAAGAAGAAATAATACTAACTCTTCTTAAGCTCACTCAAAAATTTGAGGAGGGGAGACTACTTCTATATTCATATTACAAGGTCAGCTTTACCTGACGTTAAACCAGGCACAAGGAAACTATACAAAAAAGAAAACTACAGGCCAATGTCCCTGATTAACACAGAAGCAAAAATCCTTAACATCATGTCAGCAAACCGAATTCAATAGCGCATTTAAAATACCATTTATCATTGATTCATACAGGGATGCCAGAATGGTTCGACATACATAAATTAATAAATATGATACATCACATTAACAAAATGAAGAACAAAAATAGAAAAAAATAATCCTCAAATATTTATAGAACCACAAAAGATTTGAAATAGCCAAGTCAATTTTGAGGAAAAAGAACAAAGCTGGAAGCATCACATTACTTGATTTCAAAATACACTAGAGAGCTATAGTAACCAAGACAACATTGCACTGGCATAAAAAGAAACATCAACTGTTAAAGAAAACTCTTTACTTCCATATTTGAGTCCTTGTGGATGAACTGCAACCTAGCTTAATAGTCAGGCAAAATTGAAAACCTAACTTAATAGTATACACTTGTAACAACAGTGAGTGTTGGCCAATCCCAGCCGCCATACTTCAACCACTTATAGATTGCTGAATGTTCAAATTGGGTTCAAATAAGGCAAACACCTAGCTGTAACCAGTCTCGCCGTTTCTACACCTCACTTCCGATTCTTGTAAGTCACTTTACCTTTTTTGTCTATAAATTTGTTCTGATTGGGAGGCACCCCTGTGAATCTGCTGATTCTGGGGGCTGCCCCATTCGTGAATCATTCATTGCTCAATTAAACTTTAAATTTAATTTGGCTGACGTTATTTTTTTATCAGATGGTGTCAGAAGCGGAATCCGAAGTGGAGCTTCTAGAGACACCTAGGAGCCCTGAGTGAACACGCAAGGTACCTGCAGGACCCTCTTGTATCCATTGATCTCTCAGAGCCGCTGGGGATTATGGGTAAGCTCCCTCTTGGATTTCGGAACTCACGGATTTGTGTTTTGAGCTCTCTGAGTTTCTTTGAGCAAATTTCTGATCCAAACTGGGTTTGGAGTTGAGACAGAAACTGGACTGGGTCCAGGAATGGAATTCATCTGGGAATTAACTGGCTTGGATCCAGTTAGAGGCCACTTACATCTGACTGGGTCAGAAAGGAAAGGTAGTAAGCAGTGAAATTGCAGGAGTTATAAAATTTGGTTTTTGAGGCTGGGCGCGGTGGCTCAAGCCTGTAATCCCAGCACTTTGGGAGGCCGAGACAGGCGGATCACGAGGTCAGGAGATCGAGACCATCCTGGCTAACACGGTGAAACCCCGTCTCTACTAAACAATACAAAAAAAAAAAAAAACTAGCCCAGCGTGGTGCCGGGCGCCTATAGTCCCAACTTCGGAGGCAGAGGCAGGAGAATGGCCTAAACCCAGGAGGCGGAGCTTGCAGTGAGTCGAGATCGCACCCCTTCACTCCAGCCTGGGCGACAGAGCAAGACTCCGTCTCAAACAAAAAAAAAAAATGGTTTTTGAAAATTCACAGGGAATTTTTTTGCTCTACCCCCTTTGTTTTATTTTTCTTGCCTACTTAAGTAGGAAAAAAAAATCACTAGCTAAGTTAGTCAAGAGATCCTGAGAGTAAAGTCAATATTTTAGGTAAAAATGGGATTCTTAATTTCTGGAAAACTGGGTTTCTTCTGGGTTGTACACTAGGCCTGGGAGGCAGCGAAGTCTTATAGAAACGGCAAAATCTTACTAAAGATAACTTACAGTGGAATGTTCCAAATGAACAACAATGCATTGAAGTACATTTAAAAATGAGGGCTCTTGGTAAAGTCCCTTTTGGCTAAGAACAGGTTTGGCACTACAGGATGGCAACTGCTGTTCTCTTTGGAGTAATCTGCTTTCCACTCTTTGCTGACAACTATGACTGACAGAATTAGGCATCTACAGGATAGTAGGGCATGGGGAGCTTCTTCCTCCCCAAAAAGGGGAAACTTGGGAGCTTATGGGACTACTGGAAAAAATCCCTTCATGACAGCAGCTGCAGCTTCCTCAGCTTTTCAGTACTGCTGAAATGGGTGGGTTTTCTCTGGCCTGCCTGAGCATTTCACCTTCTCCACCCTGCAACAAGCAATGCTTTTCTCTCTCTTCTTGCCCTTTTTTGTCTTTTCTATTACTCAGGGCAACTATCTTGCCCAGAGACCAGGTGTTGAAACTGCTAGTCGGAGGTTTGGTTAAAGATGATGGAACCCATTTGAGGGCAGATTTAAGCCTTGCCTGTTCGATATTGGGTGCTAGGCAGAGGAGCTAATAATTTATGTTTATCACATGTATTTTGCTCTGGACAGAATGAAAAAAAGATAACTTTCCTTTATATTGTGGTTTGGTTCCCTGGGTGACGGCGTGGCAAACTGGGTCACTAGGGCTGCTTAGGGAAAGGGAATCCGGAAGTCTACCATACTGGCAAAAGGGTAAGAGAATTTCTTACCAGTCAGATTTCTGGCTTCTCTCTCTCTATGCAAACGGTTGAATGAACGGTAAAAATCACTGTTTATCTCTTCTGTAAAGTTTTGATTAATGAGAAAAAGAATTCAGAGGCTAGTCTTAAACTGATGTATTTGTGCTATGAATTCGTTTTTCTGAGTCAAAGGGGTACCGTAGAATAAAACCTAGGCTTAGGAACTCATAAGCTTGCTGCTCAACATGACCCAGCAAGTTGGTCAGTGACAAACTCTGCTGCAGGTCCCTGAAACAAACAAACAAAAAAACTGGATGGGGTCTCAGTCTTGTTTTATATCCTTGGGAGCTTGATCTTGTAACCGTGTGGCAAGTTTCTGTTGGTCTCTGCCTTCCAGGGAACAGGAATTTTAGGGTTTATGTCGTAGCTCTAAAAAAAATTATCTTGAGTAGTTAAAAGACTTTGGAAACTCAAAATTAACTACTCTAGACTTCTGGGAAGTGCAATAAAGACCGCCCTGTGCTGTAGCTCAGGGACCAAGATTCTGGCCATTTCACAGTGGTGGTCTGGGTTTGATTCCCTGCTTAGGAAGTAATTCCTTTCTGATTTAATATCTGCATAACCTTGTCTAGTCTCTTCTCCTCCATGGTCTATCATAAGTTTTTCTTCCTTGAGTACCTGGGAGGTTACCTTTGGTAAAGTTCAAAAGCCAGAAATATCAGCCATTTGGCCTGCCTAAAACCAGGTAATAAGAAATTTTAAAAGGTCTTTATTACAGAGTCCTATGCTTAAAAGTCAGCTTCATTAAAAGTGGATATTCCGGCTTTTAACACCCAGGACTCCTTAGGAAAAACAAGAGGCACGAGAAACCCCTTTCTTGGCCCTGTGCTTGTGAGGACTACACCATAAAGCCAATAATCAGTTAAGAAACTTAAAAACTGGGAAATGAAAAATCTTATAATTCCTATAGTAATCTTATTCTGTCTGTCTCTCTGTGTGATTATATATATGTTTTGTGTAATGTTTATATATAAGAGCTCTAATTAATTGGCTTAAGCAAAAATAAGCACTTAAACCAAATATATTGAAAACAAAATAAAAACTGCAATACCTTTTAGTTCATGTAACTTTTGTAATATTGGGGAAATAAAAACAACTTTAAAGACTATTGATAAAGACATTTTTTCTAAATTGTGCAAGTCAGATATTAGGTTTGCTAAATGCTTTAAGGTTATAAACTACTTTGTCATTTGAAAATTGTTCAATTTATTTTGGAGACATTACATTCTAAATAAGGCCTGGGATATCTGGAATTACCCATGCCCCCTAGCTATGAAAAGAAGGTTATACGGAAAAGAGATTTTCTATAAGAAAGAATGTCGTTGGCTGGGCGCGGTGGCTCAAGCCTGTAATCCCAGCACTTTGGGAGGCTGAGACGGGCGGATCACGAGGTCAGGAGATCGAGACCATCCTGGCTAACACGGTGAAAACCCGTCTCTACTAAAAATACAAAAACTAGCCGGGCGAGGTGGTGGGCGCCTGTAGTCCCAGCTACTCGGGAGGCTGAGGCAGGAGAATGGCGTAAACCCAGGAGGCGGAGCTTGCAGTGAGCTGAGATCTGGCCACTGCACTCCAGTCCGGGCCACAGAGCGAGACTCCGCCTCAAAAAAAAAAAAAAAGAAAAAAGAAAGAAAGAATGTCCTACGGTAAATTCTTGTCCTAAAGTAAAATGAGTGGTTGTTTAAAAAGAGGAATGTTTAGGGCAAGTCAGAAAGTCTAAACATCTTGTTCATGGTCTGTGAAAGTCGCGAAATAATTTTATAAATTTAAAGAGAATTATGCCAGAAATGTTATACAATTTAACATTAGGCCTCCTAAATGCTTCATAAAATGCTAATATGACTCTTAACTATATAGTTTGCCTGCTTATAGCTAGCTAAGTCCTGGGGCATGTGGAGTTAGAAACTGGAAAGAGTCAGATCTTATCTGCATTTCTGTCTGGGTCCTAGACTCCACACCTAGTACATAATTAAAATCTCTTACTTACCAAGATTTTCACCAAAAGTAAAATTTGATAAGAGTTAATGTTATAATATGTAATTGAGACTACTGGAAAAATAGTTTTGCATGCAAGGTGTATAAGGAGAATGAAACGTGTTTTTTGTAAGAGATTATAAGAAACTATGGGAATGTAGATTTTTGCCTAGGTTAGAGGGTTAAAGATTGTTTTAAATTAAAGCTAAAAGTTTGAACAAGTTGTGGAAGTTTTATAAAAGTTAATTATAAGAGATCCTATGTGTGAACATAGTGGCTAAAGTTAAAATGGGATTGTTATTGTTTTTCCCCCCCCCCCCATAAATTGGACATTGGAATAAAAGCACAACAGAGTTTTCTTAGAACATTGTTCTGCTCTGAGAAAAAAAAAAAAAATGTAAAGGGTTATAAAAGGTTTATAAAAATCTTACCTTATGGTCAAACTAATTAAAACTGAACAGATTTATAAAATGTTACTAAAACCTAGCTTTATCATTAAAAATACACTAATGGAAACATAAAATTTGGTTTTCTCTTTTAAAAGGATTTTTATGTAATATCAAAACATAATGAAAGGGTTTTGTTTACTTCGTAAGCAAACTATAAAAAAGGAGGGGGAAGGAAAGAAAGGAGACAGAGTCAGTTGGCCTCATGCTATCTTCTTTGGGTCTTGTTTGGAAAGCTGGGTCTCCTCTCTATCAGAATAATATTTTTTCCTTTAAAAAATTTTTGAGTTATCAGTTTGGCCAAATGAATGACTTTTGGTAACTTAAGATTCTATTTTGTAATATCCAATGTTTTAAACCTTTGGTATTTAACCTTTCAAAATCAAACTCTAGATTATCGTGCTAAATCAATCAGCCAATACTGAAGTTGTTTAAATATACAATTTGAATGAACTCCCTGGTCTAAGTCAAATTACCTATGATAACTTATTAGTTATCAGTGCTATGCACCTGAATTAGAGAAACAGCTGGTATTCAGGAGGACATAAGTCTAATGTTGAGCATGGGCTCATGTAGAACCTGGATGGCCACCTTGTCCTTCCTGAGTCCTTAAAGCTTGTGTTATTAAAGGTTCTGCATTACATGATTCATCATGAAAAAGATAAAATAATTCAAATAGATAAATAGCATTGCAGTAAACTAAGAAAAGTAAACTTTTCTGTATAGCAAAGGAAATAATCAACAGAGTGAAAAGACAACATATATAATCAAAGAAAATATTTGCAAAATATATATGATAAGGGGTTAATATCAAAAGTATACAAGAAGCTGAAATGACTCAATAGCAAAACAGCAAATAACTCAATTTAAAAATGGACAAAGACCCGAAATAGACATTTCTCAAAAGATGTAAAAATGGCAATAGGTATATGAAAAAAATATGTTCAACATCACTAATCATCAGGGAAATGCAAATTAAAGCCCCGATGAGCTATTACCTCATACCTGTTAGAATGGCTATTATCAAAAAGTCAAGTGATAACAATGGTTGGAGAGGATGCGGAAAAAAGGGAACCCTTGCACACTGTTTGTGAGAGTGTAAATTAGTACAGTCATTATGGAGTACAGTATAAAAATCCCTCAAAACGTTTAAAATAGAACTACCACATGATACAGCAATCCCTAATAGGTTTATATTCAAACAAAAAATGAACTCAGTATGCTGAAGAGATATCGGAACTCCCATTTTTACTATAGCATGATTCACGATAGCCAAAGTATAGAATTAATCTACGTGTCCACCCATGGATAAATGCACAAAGAAAATGTGGTATAAATACACAATGGAATACTATCCAGCCATCATTAGCATTAATCCGTAATCATTCTATCATTTGCAACAACATAGGTGAACCTGGAGGACATTATGTTAAGTGAAATAAGCCAGGCATAGAAAATTAAATACTGCAGATCTCACTTATATGTGGACTCACATAAGTAGAGTAGATTGGTAGTTACCAGGGCTGGGGTGTTGGAAGGATGGGGAAACTGAGGAGATATTGGTCAAAAAAAAAAAAATTCTTTGTTAGGTAGGAGAAATAAATTTGAGAAATCTATTGTAAAACATATTGTCTATAGTTAGCAATGTATCATGTTCTTGAAAAATTCTGGCAAAGTGGATGTAATGTGCTCACTACAAATCTGGTAGTGATGCATATGCTAGTTAGCTGGAATTTTGTCATTCCACAACATATATATACTTTAAAGCATCTTATTGTATATGATAAATACATGAAACTTTATTATTGCATGAACAAAGTGCTTCAAACAATGTTGAGCACATACTAAAAAAATTGCTTAGCACTGCCTCTAGTTCAAATTGTTAAAGGACACTATTAAAATGTAAATGTTATCTAGAAAACCATCTGTACACATACATATACCAATTTAAATCATTGATTTTTTTTGCGGGGTGGGGGGGACCTCAGCCTGTAGTCCATTCAGATAATCACTGGCACATGAACAAAGATCCCAGCTGAGACTGATGCTAGGACTCATAGCAGGTTTTTTGGGTAGACAAGAGCAAGAGGCAGGATTTGCACTGTGAGTGTAAGAGGAGGTAAGAAGGAGAACACAACTGATAGGAGAAAACAGTGAGCAGAAATGGAGGATTCTGAACTGTGAAATTTATGTTGGAGCACCTAAATCAGGCATCCTAATTTTTCCAGGAGTGAGTTTCAGTTCAAAGAAATAGGAGCTTACCTACTATAAGCTCCTATAATAGTTCAAATGGAAAAAAGATAAGAATTATTAAGCAGTCAAGTTGCAGAATCTCTCTCTTAGTCTTCACTTTCTAAAAAGTTTCACTTGGGCCCTTGCTGACCCTTCCTTGAAATCTCCAGTACCACACCCTCTTTCACATTGGAAAGCATCAAATGTCGGCTCTGTTTATTATTCTGACATGTAATCTAGCTCCTGAATTAATATGCAGCACAGTTGAAATTACTGGAATAATGCTCTGAAATCATGCTAAGCGCACACTCTGTATACACGATGACCTTCAATAAAGATCACAAATGCGTATTTTCATTTTCGAATGAGAACATTTACCTCCAGGATTACCACCCAGAGAACCATGTTCGCATTGCTGGGGCATGATTAATTTTGATTTATAAAAATAGAACTATTTTCAATCATATCTTAGATTCCATTCAAACCTGGTATGCAAGCAAGTATAATACACAGAAATACTATGAAGGGTGCAAATTAAACCCACACAAAGAGGGATTTGGGCCAGATTTCTGGAAGAACAATCAAACTTAGTTCATGTCACTGTTGTGCAAACATAAATTAAAGAAGGGAAAGTGCCAATATCCTGACCGCGTAACAGCATGAACTTAGCCTCAGGCCTAAAGTCTAAATTACCCATTAATAATATTTTCAGTCTTATTCAAACTGGGCATGATCCTTGGAGCAATACAGGAGAGTTTGATGCTTGGTGAGCATTACTAGCCCACATATGTGAGGTAATAACATTCTCTAGTGGGAGGAGGAAACAGAGGTAATTTACCAAATGGTACCCTACTGACCTGAAAGAACTGATTTACCTCATATGGAGGTTTCATTTTAGTGGAGATTTTATTTACCAGGCCTTATTGTGAGTCTGAGATATTTTACACTGATTAAGAGTGAATTGGAATATTCTTCTTCCCTGTGGTCCTTTTTTTTGAAGTTGGAAGGTTCAGATTTGGTTTCAGATTACAAAGTGCTGACTTAATATTCTAGAACTGGAAATTGGAGGTATGCTATAGCATATTGAGCTATATTTTCATCTTCAGTAAGTCAGGATTATAACTGTTACAGAATTTTAAAACTGCAGATTTACAAAGGAGATTATTTTCTTTTTGAAACAGTCAGCATACGTTATTATATCAAAGTCTGAGTTTCTCTGTGTTCTATGTTCTATGGAAAATTACATTTAAATGTGATATATTGGGGACTTCCTAGTCTTTGGTTTAGGATCAAGTTACTAAAAATTAGACTGTTTCTTTCACTAAAGAAAAAGAGAAGCATCTTGGATAAGTAGGTAAAGTGAAGAATTCACTTATATACATAGGTACAAAGACAGGTTGTCACCTTGCAGTGCATGACGTCACTGTAATTTCTGTTTAGAGAAATCGTTTTCAGGATAATTTTGAGACCACTCAAAAATTTTACCATCATAAAAAACAAATTCCTTGTCAAGCTCACAAAGTAGAAAACCCAATTGACTTGAGGAGTTAGAAGGAGAAATAATTATTGAAACGTAATTCCAAACGCTCCGAGAGCTGCATATCATATTTTGTCCTGTGGGTCTCTAAAGGACTCAACTGACAATAGCGCTGTTGCTAACCCCTGTGATACTCCCGCTGCGTCGTTAGACTTCTCTCATCATTAAATAACAGACATTTTGTGGAACTGATAAACATAGTCCTCAACATTAACTAAATAATCCTCCCAATAGTCTGGTAAAACAGATGGAGAGAATAAAACAGAGAAGTTGTTAAGGGGCTTAACTCAGTCCATAGAGAAAATCTTATGACTTAGTTAGTATTGGACCTCCCTAGTTTAAGTTTATGACACCTTCTCTTCCATTTTTTACTAATAAATACCAACCATGCCTCCAAACCACAGCCATCCCAACCCCCCATCCCTTGTGATTGTCTTTCATTCTTTCCATTTAATTAAGAACAGGACACAGTTCTGCTGCAAAGCAAATTGTAGCTTTCTCATGTATGTATTTGCTTATGTATATATTCATGAACATTAAAATAACTTTTAATAGGACATGATTTCAAACAAATATATATATTTTTCTTTTTTTATAGGACCAATTTAGTTTAAAGCACATTGTTTATATCAGCTTCTAAATTAATTCCACTTTTTACACTTTGCCACAATCAACCCCGCTTAATTAAATAAAATCCATTCTCTTTCTTTGTGTTTCCTCTTGATGACAAGCACTGTATGAGGCACCTAGGAGAGCATAAGAGAGTGTAATCTGGCTGCAGTCTTGCAGTAAGCCATAGTGGGAAAGGAAAATGATGACTAAACAAATAATTATGGTCATACTAATGATAATACTTCCTGGAAGTTTACTCTGTTCCAGACCATATGATAAGCATACCTTACTTCGTTTGATTCCTTGAAGTAGGAGCTCCATTTTCTGTTTTCACAGACCATGGAACTGAAGTTTGCCAGGTTAATGGCTTTACAGATTGAACTCATGTAAATAACTAGTACCCCATTCTCCCATTCAAGGCTTATAGAACAGTCTTTTAATACCTTTATTTTTTAATATAATTTTCCCACATAAAGCTTGTCTGACAGTTTTGATTCCCAACATAATTAATACTTTTCATTCTAGTTTATATTTTTTCTTGGCTTGAATTCTATTCCTAACTCCAATCAACTCTGGGTCAGTGACGAATAGCATTTCAGAACCCACGGAGTTGAGGGTTGTTTTCAAAATTATTATTAGGTAATGCTACCATGTCTTTTTGTGGTTAGTGCTTTTTCTCTCAAATATCAGTTGATCCTAGAAAACTTTTTTGAGTTTCAGATGGATGTAAATGCCACTTTTGTAGAGCCCTTTTGAAGTATCCCTACAGTGTTATATTTATTTTTCTAACTTATTCATATGATATTCTTTTTCAAATAATATATGCCTTATGACAGAAACTACATCTTGCTAAATTGGATTCTTCAGGGTTGACATTGTATGGTATACACTGAGTCTCAATAAATATTTGATAATTGAACTGAATTTTACTTTCTTTAAGAGGCCTTTATGATACCTGTATCTTTTCTTTGCAACAACTGTTCAATATTTATGTCTCTTTACCTGTCTTTTGTTTATGTCTTCTCGTTTCAGAGGAGCAGAGAGGTCTCTTCTTTTATCTGAATGTGACACTGACATTTTTGCACTGTGGTCATGACTGATTTATTTTACTTTTTGACCAGTAGCTACTCAGTGTTCGCTCTTCCTGTTTGGGTGCTCTTATAACTATCTCTTCTTTTCCATTTAATTTATGTCTTATTTTGAATTATCAAAATTCCTTCCAAAAGGTACAATATGAAAAGGAGGGGAAAAAGGGCAACTTCTTAATGGATAAACATACCTGACCCCAGTGATCAAGATCAGCATCTGCAGTGATAAATCATGCCAATAGTATGTACACTTGATAGAAGAGGCACCATGCCACTGTGGTCTTCCTCCCAAGAACGCATAATCCCACTCTAACCAGGAGAAAACACCAGACAAATTGCAACTAGGCAAACTACCTGACCAGTACTATCAGGACATTCAAGGCCATTGTTTTAATTTCCTGTTGCTAACATAACAAATTACCACATTTTGGTAGCTTATGAAAAAAAATTCCTTACAGTTGTGGGGACTAATAATAGTCTAAAATCAAAATATTGGCAGGGCTGTGCACACTCTTGAGACTCCAAGAGAGATTCTGTTCCTTAACCCTTCTAGGTTTCTGTAGGTGTCAGCGTTCCCAGACTTATGTCTGCATCACTCCAGACTGTGCCTCTGCCACTTTGCTTCTTCTCTTCTTAGTGTGTGTCTGTTTTCTGTGGGTCTCTTATAAGGGTGGATAAAATAAAATAAGGTGATCTTGAGACCCTTACTTAATCACATCTAAGAGAACTTTTTCATAGAAAGGTTCAAGGAGATTAGGACATGAAAATAGCTTTTTTGAGGACCACCATTCAAACCACTACAGTCATCAACAAAGAGGAAAGTCTGAAATTGTGGCAGCAAAGAAGAGCCTGAGCAGAAATGATGACTCAATGTCACATGGTACCCTGGATGGGATCCTGAAATAGACAAAGGACGTTAGGTAATACCTAAGAAAATCTGAGTAAAGTATGAACTGTAGTTAATGATAATATATCAATATTGGTTCATTCATTTTAAATAATGAACCATATTAACGTAATATGCTAGTAACAGAGGAAAACATATGTGGAGTTTATGGGATCTACAACTATTCTAAAAACAAAGTTAACTTTAAAATAATTCTATGTTTACTCTTCTGTAAGAGGTCTATCCAATGGAAACATAATGCATACCACCTGTGTAATTTAAAATTTTCTGGAAGTCACATTTCAAAAAGTAAAAAGAAATAAAATTCATTTTAATAACACTTTAGCTGAGTATGTGCAAAATATTATTAGTTCAACATGATTGAGATCAAATAATGTCAATTAATAATCAATAATTGGTTATTAATATTATTTGGTATCAGGGTCTTTCTCTATAACCAAAACTGGAGTGCAGTGGTGTAATTAGCTCACTACAGTCTTCAGCTCCTGGCCTCAAGCAATCCTCCTACCTCAGCCTCCCAAGTAGCTAGGACTACATATACTTGCCAGCACACCTGGTTAATTTTTGTTATTATTTGTGAAGATAGAGGTCTCACTATGTTGCCCAGGCTGGTCTCAAACTCCTGGGCTCAAGTAATCCTCCTGCTTCAGCCTCCCAAAGTGCTGGGATTACAGGCATGAGCCATAGAACTCAGCCTGGTATAAAATTATTAATAATATGTATTACAGTCTTTTTTGGTGGTGTGTTCATGTGTAATACCAGAAATAACAAATGTCTGACAGAACTACGATCCAGTAACAATACAATAGACAATAAAACCATTAAAGTGAAATGTCATCCTACCAAAATAAAGTTTTGTTTAACAGAAAACTTATTTTGCATTGCTTCAGTTTTTAAACTTAATACATTAAATCACACAGAATTCAAAATCCACTTATCAGTCATAACCACTTTTCTAGTGGCTAGCTCATTGAACAATATGTCCATATGTGGTTTTTTTTTCCCCATTATCTATTACTGTATAACAAACTATCCCCTAAAACAGTGACTTAAAATAACAACAATATGTTATGTCTCAAGATCCTTTGAGTTGACCGTGTAGTCATTTTTCTGGTCTTGCTTCAGGTTTCTCATGCTTTTAGAGTCTGAGAGCTGCTGGGGCTGGAATGTCCCAAGTCTGGCTGTTCAGCAAGGAGAGGTGTATGGCTGGGCTGGTCTTGGATGCTGAAATGACTGAGCCACTCTTGTTTGGGCTTCCCAAAGCTCAGAAGGAGAAACTGCCAGGCCTTCCTAAGGCTTAGGTCTGGAACTTGCACAGTGTTACTGCTGCTGCCCGCTATTTTTTGATGAGACTTACATAGCCAGCACAGAATCAAACTGAAGGGGAAACACACAAGGGCATAAATACCAGAAGGCATGGTTTACTGTGGGCCATCTTGGAGATTAGTGTTCTTGACTGTTGGTTAACTTTTCAACAAGTATTTATTTTTTCAATCTATTTTTTTTTTTTAAACACCATAAAGACCAAACCATGCCTCACTACTCAGTTTTCCCCTAGTAAGTGAGACAGGTGGAATTCAAATCTAGGTAGTTGTTCAGATTTTTGAGCACCTGCCTTTTTTTGTGAATTGTTTAAGTGTTACATTTGTTGACTCAAACTACTTCTAAGCAGTGGGGGGAAAAAAAAGAAGGAAATGGCTCTGTCGAGCAGTATTTTAAATCCCTGATGTTATGCTTCTTATGCTTAAAGAAGTTCTAATTAACTCAAATTTCCTGCAGTCAAAATTAATTAGATTTGTTATGAAAAATTCTTTCTTTCTCTCTCTTCCTCCCTTTCTCACTCTCTTCATTCTTGCTCTTGCTGTCACTCTCTCTTTCTTCTTCTGGGTAACTCCTGATGGTGCCCTTGAAAACTTTCTGCCAGTTTTACACCATATTTTCACTTAAAAATCAAAGGGAAACACATTTATCTAATCACCCATTCAGGGCTCTTTCTGCTGACCTTAACCTCTTTCTCCTTGTTTGTAATCAGTGCGGACTCATCAGTGACGTTTCCAGTTCCGTGTAATCTAATATGTTTGCATTCCATATTTTTCTTAGGCAAAGAAATCAACTCTGATAAAGTAATGACTTCAACATAATTGTCGTTAACAAAAAGGTTACAATGTTCTCACCAGAATAATAGAGCTGAGAATCACTCTGTTTTGTGACTCTACATCTTACTTGGCTCTGAACTCTTTTAACACAACAAATAATCATGTCTTATTAAGCACCTGCTCAATCAAGTTAGGAAATCGGACTGCAGCAGCATTAAATCCTGACCTTTGACTTCTTCTGTCAGATGCCAGAATGATGATTTCTACTGGATCTTGGCTTGACATTAGGGAGCAATTGGCTAATCCTCTGACTCTTCAAACTTGCTCTCTGATCCCTTGCTAAAGCCCATCTTGTTCTGCATCTTAGATTTATTATGATTTATTTACCATGTGGGGTAACAATATCTCCTTTTATCTTTAAAAGGAAGAACGTCTATATGATTTTAAATCCTGGTTCTCAAGGGGAGTTACAAAAAAAGTTCTAAAACTTAGAAATAAGCTTTTGTCTCTTCCTTTTGTCTTCCTTCCTAATATAGAATTTGGAAAAATGAGTAAGTGAAGAGAAGTGTGAGAGGAAAAGAGACTGGGTCTGGTTAGTTGAGACTTCACAATTAAGGGGGACATATTAAAAAAATACTACACCCAGAGCAAAGACCTATGGATTTAAATCACTTTTCCCAAGAGTGGGCCTAACAGATTTCTGTGGAAATGCAATCATGGGGACTTTAGGCTTTTAAAAATGGAGTGGCATTGGCTTTAAGTCACAAATATGATGAAGCCCAGAATTGTGAATAATGTCAGCCCAGATAATGTACAAAATGAAGTGAGGAAAAAAAATTTTGGTAGACCAGATAGGAGAGATGAACAGAAGTACTCAAACAGAAAATGTAAGAATAATGAAACTGACATTAAACATCTATTATGTGTCAGGCATTGTGTGAGGCATATCATAAACAGGAAAACTCAACAATAAGAGTAGCAGCCTTTGATGTGCTGCTGGATTCAGTATGCCAGTATTTCATTGAGGATTTTTGCATCAATGTTCATCAGGGATATTGGTCTAAAATTCTCTTTTTTTGTTGTGTCTCTGCCAGGCTTTGGTTTTGGGATGATGCTGGCCTCATAAAATGAATTAGGGAAGATTTCCTCTTTTTCTGTTGTTTGGAATAGTTTCAGAAGGAATGTACCAGCTCCTCTTTGTACCTCTGGTAGAATTTGGCTGTGAATCCATCTGGTCTTGGACTTTTTTCGGTTGGTAGACTATTAATTATTGCCTCAATTTCAGAGCCTCTTATTGGTCTATTCAGGGATTCAACTTCTTCCTGGTCTAGTCTTGGGAGGGTGTATGTGTCCATAATTTATCCATTTCTTCTAGATGTTCTAATGTATTTGTATAGAGATGTTTATAGTATTCTATGATGGTAGTTTGTGTTTCTGTGGGATGGGTGGTGATATCCCCTTTATCATTTTTTATTGCATCTATTTGATTCTTCTCTCTTTTCTTATTAGTCTTGCTAGTAGTCTATCAATTTTGTTGATCTTTTCAAAAAACCAGCTCCTGGATTTATTGATTTTTTGAAGGGTTTTTTTGTGTCTCTATCTCCTTCAGTTCTGCTCTGATCTTAGTTATTTCTTACCTTCTGCTAGCTTTTGAATGTGTTTGCTCTTGCTTTTCTAGTTATTTAAATTGTGATGTTAGGGTGTCAATTTTAGATCTTTCCTGCTTTCTCTTGTGGGCATTTAGTGCTATAAATTTCCCTCTATACACTGTTCTAAATGTGTCCCAGAGATTCTGGTTGTGTCTTTGTTCTCATTGGTTTCAAAGAACATCCTTCTTTCTGTCTTCATTTCCTTATGTACCCAGTAGTCATTCAGAAGCAGGTTGTTCAGTTTCTATGTAGTTGTGTGGTTTTGAGTGAGTTTCTTAATCCTGATCTCTAGTTT
>NW_012121154.1:2093266-2098470 GCF_000951035.1 Colobus angolensis palliatus | reverse complement strand
ATCCCCATCAAGCTACCAATGACTTTCTTCACAGAACTGGAAAAAACTACTTTAAAGTTCATATGGAACCCAAAAAAGAGCCTGCATTGCCAAGACAATCTTAAGCCAAAAGAACAAAGCTGTAGGCATCATGCTACCTGACTTCGAACTATACTACAGGGCTACAGTAACCAAAACAGCATGATACTTGTACCAAAACAGTGATATAGACAAATGGAACAGAACAGAGCCCTCAGAAATAATACCACACATCTACCACCATCTGATCTTTGACAAACCCGAAAAAAACAAGAAATGGGGAAGTGATTCCCTATTTAATAAATGGTGCTGGGAAAACAGGCTAGCCATATGTAGAAAGCTGAAACTGGATCCCTTTCTTAAAGCTTATACAAAAATTAATTCAAGATGGACTAAAGACTTAAATGTTGGACCTAAAACCATAAAAACCCTAGAAGAAAATCTAGGCAATACCATTCAGGACTTAGGCATGGGCAAGGACTTCATGACTAAAACACCAAAAGCAATGGCAAGAAAAGCCAAAATAGAGAAATGGGATCTAATTAAACTAAAGAGCTTCTGCACAGTGAAAGAAACTACCATCAGAGTGAACAGGCAACCTACAGAATGGGAGAAAACTTTTACAATCTACCCATCTGACAATGGGCTAATATCCAGAATCTAAGAAGAACTTAAACAAATTTACAAGAAGAAATCAAACAACCCTCATCAAAAATTGGGCAAAGGATATGAACAGACACTTCTCAAAAGAAGACATTCATACCACCAACAGACACATGAAAAAGTGCTCATCATCACTGGCCATCAGAGAAATGCAAATCAAAATCACAATGAGATACCATCTCACACCAGTTAGAATGATGATCATTAAAAAGTTAGGAAACAACAGGTGCTGGAGAGGATGTGGAGAAATAGGAACAGTTTTAAATTGTTCGCGGGACTGTAAACTAGTTCAAACATTGTGGAAGACAGTGTGGCAATTCCTCGAAGATCTAGAACTGAAAATACCATTTGACCCAGCCATCCCATTACTGGGTATATACCCAAAGAATTATAAATCATGCTGCTATAAAGACACATGCACATGCATGTTTATTGCCACACTATTCACAATAGCAAAGACTTGGACCAAACCCAAATGTCCATCAGTGATAGACTGGATTAAGAAAATGTGGCACATATACACCATGGAATACTATGCAGCCATAAAAAGGATGAGTTCATGTCCTTTGTAGGGACATGGATGAACCTGGAAACCATCATTCTCAGCAAACTATTGCAAGGACAGAAAACCAAACACCGCATGTTCTCATTCATAGGTGGGAATTGAACAACGAGAACACTTGGACACAGGGTGGGGAACATCACACACCAGGACCTGTCATGGAGTCAGGGGAGGCGGGAGGGATAGCGTTAGGAGATAGATCTAACGTAAATGACGAGTTAATGGGTGCAGCACACCAACAAGGCACATGTATACACATGTAACAAACCTGCACGTTGTGCACATGCACCCTAGAGCTCCAAGTAGAATTTTAAAAAAATATTAAATAAATAAAAAATAAAAAGAAAGAAATGATTAAGAAAAAAGAGTAGCAGCCTTTAAAACGGAGTTAGAATAAAGAGGTTGGAATAGAAAGGAGAAAGCAGCAGTTTAATAATGAATTTATAACTTGGATTTGCTGAAAACATCTGAATATCCATTCCAAATCCCAAAATAGGGCACACTAGAGCTCCATATCAAACTATGGAAACTTAAACAGAGGGCACACACTTTTCTACTTTCAGCAATTTACTAAGTTTTATCAATTCTATGAAGTCTCAAATGTCCTTACAATTCATTCTTCCCCTTTTTGCTTAAGTTGTTCACAATGTTTCTGTTGTTTGCTGCTATGAAGTGAAACTAGCTCCCTGTCACAGCTGTAGACATTTTACGCTGTTGTTGGTCCATATGTCTTCATTTTGATTCGGGGAATGCATCCCTTTTAAGAATCTGGGATGATGGCTGCTAAACAGAATCCAAGGTCAATACCTAATAAACTGTCTAACAGGAGGCAGAAAAAGAGGATAAGAATACTCAAAAGTCTTTAATGTAGAGAGTAGGGCCTATATCAGGGGCTAGAATGATAAATTATCTAGAATACAGAATTTCTGAAGAGAAACAAGAAGTAGGGAAATGGTGATTGTCAGGGAGGTAGCTGTGAAGTCACTATTGCTTTTTTGTTTTGTGCTGTTTTACATTGATTTAATTTATTTTGTTTTCAATTACTGTTAGCAAAAAATTAAACTTGAAATTCAAAAAGAAAATAATTTAATCCTATTTAGACATTATAAGAAATGAAGGAAATAATTTAAAGTAAAAATTGAGAGTGGAAATTGTTATATTTGCAAAAGAAAAAGTCTGAAAATGCTGGGTCTCATGCCAGGATCTATAAAATAAGAGAAAAGACGAAGAATAGTTGTTAGAAATGCTTAATCTGTGGTTGACTTCTGCAGTGGCCCTAGTAGGAAAATTGTCTTGACCAAGAACTTGACCAAGTAGACTGAGCAGTATGAAACTTACAAGAAATTCTCAATATTCAAATAAAATTGACCTAAACTGCACTTATGAGACACACATCCATGACCTTTACCTTTGTACTATTCAGTTTTCATCCCATCCAACATGCCTGCTCACAACATTTATTCAGTCACAGAGGCACTGGCTCTGAGATCATCATTATTACATCTCAAACTAACAATTAAGACGTCTGAAACTTGGTGTTCCTATAGATTAAGATTTTAGGAGTTATTTAGGATAGTATGATTGTGAGAGAGAAAGTAAAATTAGGAGGATATTGGAAAAGATGCTTAAAGGTAGAGAAATGTAGGATTTATGAAAGGCCCTTAGCTCTTTTGTTCAGCTCTTCTCCAGAACTAGGCACACTATGGAAACATGATCAGAACTGAGTGACAAAACATGTAAATTGTTCTTGGCCAATGCTTCAAAACTGGGGTAAACTGGGATAAACTGAAGTAGTTTCTTGCAGCTGGAGAGTATTGACTTCTGGGCTTCCAACCTTGTAAGGCTTTACTGGGATGCCCAAATGACAAGCAATCGAGTTCCTGAGAACCTCTCTGTGTTATGGCCCAATGCATGGGAAGCAGTAACCTAACCTATGAAAACTTCATTTTAAATAGACTCTTTTTCAGGTCTGATATTAGCCTATCCTGACCCTTGTACCTGCTGGATTGCTGGCACTTTTGTGGGGGTAAATATGCTCTCCTTCCTCTGGTTAAATGCAGCCCCTACTTGGCAATATCTGAGATCTGGCAAGAGGTATGTGAGCTGGATTTAGCTCTTGCTCACTCATCTGCTGGGTACCCATGCACAGTATATCTATTCTGTATTCTATTGTCCTTTCTTTTATTGAACTAATTTTATGCAATCTCCAATCTAGTGGTCATTGATGACCTTATTCTTTTAAATTTATCAGTTATGCTTCTGTCTTCATGAATTCTTTCTTTGGCTCAAATATTCCCTTCTTCAACTAATTGTTCATTTACTCAAGTTTAAGAGTTTCATATTCTCTTAAATCTACCTAAAAACAGGAAAAAGAAACCTAAAACGTCTCTTCCCTGTCATCTTTTTGTGTTGTTGGTTTTGTTTTAGTTTGTTTTCTGTCAAACAAATTCATACCTCATACCGAATCACATCCTCTAATAGTTCAAGAAAGTGTTGAAGCTCACCAGTCATGACGTCCAGGAACACACCTGTAATATTTGTTTCCCTTGCTGTAGACATGTGGGGTATCTAGAGAAGATGTTTTTAAGAGGTGCTTGCTTATTATAGTACTTGCCTTAGACTGCATGATTCTAAGAAGGGATTAAGAAAGTGAAGGCTCAGTTTGAATTCAGTGCTGTCAGGAAGCTAGAGTTGTCATTGATAAATCGTAAAAAGAAGAACTGTTATTTTTGTATGCAGAGTATTTCTGTCTCTGTCTTGTTTTAGGTATCATTATGGAGCAGTTTTACCTGTCTTGTCCACCACAGTCCACGGGTGGCCAAGTCTAGGTTTTGTTTATATTCTGCAAGGGTTGTTTATATTTAGTTGAAAATATTAGACCTAGCTACTAGGTCTCAACTGCCAGGTATTAATCTTTTTCAATGCATAATCTTTTTATCAATATGCTTGCTTTTCTCTATTTGCTCTCACTTCTCTCTAGGTCTTTTCTCATGGAGAGTAGTGATGCATAGTTATGTGGAAAATAGAATGGATCCTGTCAGATAATAGGGTGAGTCCTTTCCTGAAATCTTCAGACTACAAAAAGAAGAAAAATAGAGCTAATGTGAACTTGAACTTACTTTGCAAATATCAAAGATCTTTGCTGGAGAGTAAAGAGTATATAGGTCACAGAAGTGACAGTACAGAATTTTGTTCCTGTGAAACCATCTAATGGCATAAAGGAATCTTGTCACCATCTGCATTCTATCTTGATTGGCCATACAATTCAAGGATAGCCCCCAAGTATCTACTTTTTGGATTGATGATCCCACCCACTTTAGATTCCCCTTTGTGGTTTCCATCTTGTGATAAGGAGATTAGTGGGCTTTTGTCAGAATTACCTACAAACTGCAGTAATATGAGGGAAATCCCAAGTGTTTCTTCCATACTATACCTTAAATTCATCCCATCTGGCTAGATACAGCAAAAACTCTAAGATGTCTGGAAGGTCTTCAGCAACAGATTTCTTTAGTTTTTATATCTAATATAGCTTTTCCTTATTTTTATATTCTCCTGATAATTTCCATGACAACTGGTGTGAGGAAAGAGTAATTGGTTTGAAAGGTAATTATTTCACTCACTTATCTAGAGAAATGTATGATTTCTAAAGATTGAAACAGAAAAGGTATATTGCCTATGATAAGTATTTAAGTTTTTATATGTAAATGATTATAATCTCTGCAAAATTTCATTAATCCAAAATTCTCGGAGTAAGATAAACTGTATGCCCCATTCTTTCCAAATGAGAGAGAAACAAACTAGCAAACAGAATTAAAGATACTTTCAGTACCCTTTGGTAAGGAAAATTTCAAGTGTCTTACTGCTGTATAACCCAACACTTCAAACATAGACATATCTATCAAACGGATGACCAGATAGCCAATTTACAAACCTGCTGACCTGTTCTTAAGGAAGAATTCTG
>NW_012121154.1:2090157-2092251 GCF_000951035.1 Colobus angolensis palliatus | reverse complement strand
TTTGACTATGCTGCCAAATATATCTATTTTTAATAAAAAATAAGTGCAAGACTGCTAAAAATCAATGCAGATTGGAAAATTTTGTTTATATCTTCTATTACAGCCAGTAAAATATTGTCAAGTAGCTCATATTGGCCTAAAATATGTTTCTTTTCATTGCCACAGCTGTAAATTAAATCTGAATCTAATGTTTATGTCTCTAGTGCATGCTTAGAATAAACCATGGCTTGAAGTCCCTTTTATAAATAATCAGTTTTGCTATTAATCAAGTTAAACATTTCAATAATATATGAAATATGTTAATTTCTTGGAGGAAAGTGTCAGCAGTAAAAGTATCATGGAAGCACTTAGCTCACTCAGTAAACAAAACTAGGGTGGAATAGTGACTGTAAAAGATTGAGTCAGGGGAAAAATAGCAATGTTATATAGAGGTCTTTTGGAATTTTCCCTTGAACGTATTTTTAACTATGTGCTAAATTGAAAAGCAAGTATAATTTTACCAAGCTGGAGGGAACTTAGAAAATAAAATATGCCTAAACTCTGATTATTGCCATTAGTAAGAGCTATTGTTTTTAAACAAAGATCAAATTTGGATTAATTAACTCTCTTAGACAATAATTGAGTTATCACACTAAGTGAATATATTAATTAATGCTTATTATTTTAAAAGATCTTTGATTTAAGTGTCACAAAGTTTCTTATTTTAATAAAGAAGAAAGTTTATCAAAATCCAATGGAGAACTAGCTTTTACATGAAATAAATCTATTTATTTTTCTTTCTTGGGATTCAGAGGCATGGGTTTCTGAGTCCTTGGGAAACCTGATAGCATGCCATATGAGGGAAGAGAAGCTTATTTCTTCCAACTTTTCCCAAGTGTGTTATTCTACAAATATTTCTCCTCTGTATTGTCAAGA
Organism: Colobus angolensis palliatus; assembly: GCF_000951035.1. Taxonomy (NCBI): domain Eukaryota; kingdom Metazoa; phylum Chordata; class Mammalia; order Primates; family Cercopithecidae; genus Colobus; species Colobus angolensis. The sequence continues at coordinate 2,091,336 of NW_012121154.1, read as the reverse complement.
TCCTTCTTCCAGATTTTATTTTTTCTGTCCCACCTAAGTACAGGTTAAAAATGCCTCCAACCTTTACACATTCCCTCTTAAATCAGTCTGGTTATTCAGCCCTAGGAAGAGTCTGTATCAGAAGTATCCATTGTTATGATTTTCTGCCCTGAGTTCATACATATTTACAAAAAACACTTTAAAGTGTAAATTATTTTGAGGTGTTACGCAGGGATCCTTAAGGAAAAGGGTAATATCAAAATCATCTTTGTGTCCTCAAAAACTAGATAGTGCTTGTGAAGTAATAGCAGTTTTGCAGTTATTGTTTGTGTGAACAATGAATGAACACTAAATTCACACTGTCATAATTTACAAACTGTGTTTCGCCTTACAATATAGTAGTTTGTAAATAGGGTGACCAAGGACCTTGGTTTACCAGAATTGAGGAGTTTCCCAGAAACCGGGATTTTAATGCAAAATCTAGGACAGCCTTGGGCATGCTGGGATGATTTTTCAGCTTTTTGGTATATAGAAAATGAAGACAAGGAAGGGACAATATAAACCTTCACTAGATCTGAAGAAAGCTAAGAATTATTTCTGTATCCTCCCATGCACCCCTGTTTTCTTGTCAACTTCTTTTAAATTTTCCCTTGCCTGGAGGCTCTTGACCCTGTCTCACCACTTCTCTTCCTTCACTTACCCTAGGACGCAGCTGTATTCTGACAAGCTGTAGCCTCAGAGAGTCTTTTTTTTTTTTTCTTGCTGTTCATTGAAACTCACCTATTTTATTCTATTGTTTGAGAGATTATACTCACACTACAATGAATACTGTTCTCATACGCCGTAATCCTGGCATATATTCATTTTCATGTTACTTATTCAACAAATATTTATGTGGTATCTACTATTTTTTAAGGATTGTTCAGGCCCTGAAGATAGACGATATGAAAGGATAGAGTGACAACCATAAAAAAAATACACATAGACATGAAAACAAATATATAATTTATACTTATTGCTGGCTGTAGTAATGTTTTATAAAGTCACTTTGAACACTGAATTAATGAGTACTGAACCGATGCTTCTACGACAAACACAGGTTTAGCTTCCTGTGAGTCTCTATTCACAATATTTTTGTCAACCAATCAAGACATAACTTTGTTCTATGTAAGTTTCTGTTTTAAAATACATTATTTAAAT
>NW_012121154.1:2086966-2088727 GCF_000951035.1 Colobus angolensis palliatus | reverse complement strand
TCTTCAACAAAGGTGCCAAGAACACACTATGAGGAAAGATAGATTCCTCAGTAAATGGTGTTAGGAAAACATGATGTCCATGTGCAGAACCACCCCATATGCAAAAATCCACTCAAAGTCGTAAACATAAGATCTGAAACTGCAAAAAAAAATGGACGGGCCCCAAAAGTATGGGCAACAAAAGCAAAAATAGACAAATGAAATTATATCAAATTGAAACCTTCTGCATAACAAAGGAAATAATCAACAGAGTGAAGAGACAACCTACAATATGGAAGAAAATATTTGCAAACTATGCATCTGAAAAGGGATTAATAAATAGAATATATAAGAAACTCAACCAATTGACAAAAAGTCCAAATAATCACATTAAAAATGGGCAAATGACATGAATAGGCATTTCACAAAAGACAACATACAAATAGTGAACTGGTATATGAAGAAATGCCCAACATCATTAATCATCAGGGAAACACAAATAAAAACTACATATCTCCTCTCACATGTTAGAATGTCTAATATTAAAAAGATGGAAGATAATGAGTTAGGTAGGATATAGAGAAAGGGAACCCTCACATACTGTTGGTGGTAATGTAATAGTATAGGCATTATGAAAAATGGTATGGATGTTCTTCAAATTGTTAAAAATAGAACAACCATACAACCACATGATCCAGCAAGTTTACTTCTAGGTAAATCCAAAGAAAATTAAATTCATATGCCAAAGAGATATTTGTAGATATCTGTATTCCCATGTTTCTTGTAGCATTATTCAGAATAGCTTATGTATAGAATCAGCCTAGCTCTCTATCAATGATGAATGAAGTCTGTATAAATATGTATGTATATATACACACATAATTATAGATTATAGTTATAGACTATATATAGCATTCCATCATGTATATATATGTACACATTCTATAATATAGTATCTATAGTAATATATAGTATTCCATTTTGTGTACCTGTACTATTCAGCCTTAAAAAAGAAGGAAACCCTCTCATTTGCAATAACATTGTTGAAGCTACAGAATATCATGCTAAGTGAAATAAGTTAAAGAAAAAAAATACTGTATAATGTCACTTGTATGTGGAATCTAAAATGTCAAACTCATAGAATCAGAGTAAAATGGTGTTTACTCGGGGATGGGAGGTTGTGGGAGGCGATGAGATGCTGATTCAAAGATACAAAATTTGAGTTAGACAGGAGGGATGTGTTCAGGAGACCTGTTATAAAGCATGATGACTATGGTTCATAACAATGTATTGTATACTTGAAAATTGCTAAGAGAATAGATTTTAAACATTTCCACCATAATGGTAAATCATCTGTATGTGAAGTTATGAAAATGGCTTGATTTAGCCATTTTGCAACATATACATATATCAAAACATCATTTAAATCATACATATTTAGAATTTTTATTAGACAAATTAAACAATTTTTTTTAGACAAAGTCTCACTCTGTCACCCAGGCTGGAGTACAGTGGTGTGACCTCAGCTCACCATGGCCTCCACTTCCCAAGTTCAAGTGATTCTCCTGCCTTAGGCCCCCAAGTAGCTGGGATTACAGGTGCCCACTACCACACCCAGCTAATTTTCGTAGTTTTAGTAGAGACAGGGTTTCTCCTTGCTGGCCAGGTTGGTCTTGAAATCCTGACCTCAAGTGATCAGCCCGCCTTGGCCTCCCAAATTTTTGGGATTATGGGTGTTAGCCACAGCACCCAGCCAAAAATTATTATTATTTTTAAGATAAA
>NW_012121154.1:2074198-2086056 GCF_000951035.1 Colobus angolensis palliatus | reverse complement strand
CATTTCCTACAGTTTTGATGATGAAAATGAGATAGCTGGGACACTTCACTTGCTCCAGATGCAGTTGAAATCTGGGACCCTCTGACAACACCAGCTCAAGATAAATTCTTATTAAAGTCAGCCTCCCAGATTTCTGTCTGCAGGTTTCAATACAGTAAGGGTGGGAAAAAGCCTCTGTCTTTTTTTTTTTCAAATTTAGATTAGCTGAAGAAAAAATAATTTGCTAAAATTTGTTCTTTGGATTGTGACTCCAGTGGATTTGTTCCCAGTATTTGCTGGTTATTGATCCTTTCTTTCCCGGGGACAGCTATTGCTTTCCTATGTTTCTCAGTTTGTGTCATGAGCACCTGGTTTGACTTTCTGCAAGGTTATACATGTTGTGGGGCCTACACCTTAAGGCAGTCAACTGCCTGGTTGCAGATCCTGAGAATATGTAGATGGAGGGGCAGAAATGTGAGATGCACCTCCTTTGTGGCTGATATCCTACCAATTGTTACCAGCTCAGAAGGTTGATCGAAGTCTTTGAGTCTATCTTTGGGAGTGAATCTGGATCAGAAAGACTGACTCTTTTGAATACTCTTTGGAGACACTTCTTGGCTAAGCTACAAAATGACTGCTTTGGTGTTGGATCACAATTAGAATAGGTATACTTTTGGCTTAAGAAAGGGTGGGGAGTGAACTAAATGCTGCCAGGAATATTTACTGTTTGTCATGGCGGCATTTTTTCAGTGTGCTATGGTCAGAAGTTGGCCTAATTCGAGATAAAATTTCAGAGCCTGAAATGAATTATGTTTAAGGCCTTTTCTCCTAAGCTAAAATGTAACTGTGTGCTTACAATGAAAGAGAATATCCTAAATTATTTGTGGAATGATTTATTGAAACAGTTCAAAGCCACAAAGTTCTAAGTCTTGGACATAGGAATCTTTTCATTTTCGTCTTAGTTGGAACTCTTCTCCCTGATATAAAGAAGCAAATTCAAGATAATATAACTGGATGGGTGGGTCCACCCTTTGACATCATTCAGGCTGCAACCCAGTTCTTTGAGGAATTAAAAACAACTGTCCAATCTAACAGTAACAAAGGAGAGAGGAATGAGTGCCTCCATCTGTCCACATGGCTGAAGCCCTGATCTTTGTTTGCTTTCTTGCCTTTAACACAATTCTCCAACCCCTGTCATGAAGATGTGAAAAACAGCATCATCTGACTTGCATGTTGGCTTTCATCTCTATTTTCCCTGGGGCTCTTCAAACTGGCAGCCGTTTCTTTCTCTGGGGTAAAATCTCCATGCACCATAACTCCACAATAATTCATATAATTCTCTCTATATCACTGTCCAAAATACCAGATTCTGATGTTTAAATTGTGCATTTGTCAGTCTCAAAAGTTGGGTATCATCATTCAAACCTCTCATTTTGCCTTCTTTCTGGTCTTTAATTTGGATTCTTATCCAGGTTTTATTCCCTGTCAAGTTCCTAGCTGTAATCTCTACTACTATTTGGTTTACCATTTCAATTTTCTTTTCTTTCTTATCCCAGTACCCTTGCTGTGTTTACTAGTCTTCTCTTCTACTTTTAATATTATTATCAGATGTACACATGCTATGTGTGTAAATATGGGCATAATGTGCAACTAAACATGTAATTGATACCCCCTGTTCAGTGAGGGTATTCATAACCACCCAGGAAGGGCATGGGCCATAAACTGAAGATTGGCATCCCCCCAAAATTCCTATGTTGAGACCTAAAATCTGATGTGATGGTATTTGGAGGTGGAGCTTTTGGGGGTGGGTTATTAGCCTTCATAAATCGAATTAGTGTCTTTATACAAGAGGCCTTGAAGAACTCTCTTGCCCTTTGTCATGTTAGATTATAGTGAGAAGATATCTGTGTATGAGCCAGGAGGCAGGCCCTCACCAGACACAAATCTGCTGGCACCTTGATTTTGGACTTTTCAGCCTCCAGAATTGTGAAAAATAAATTTCCTTTATTTATAAGCCATCCAGTCTATAGTATTTTGTTATAGCAGCCTGAATAAACTAAGATAGTGTGTGTAAGTAGGTTGTTGAACATTTGTGACTTACTAATTTCTGGAGACATGACCAGGAAATATATTGTATAATTTGACCAAGTTGGAAGGAACTATTGAAATCTTGTGGAAAATTATGCAAGGAAGAGATAGAGATAAACCTCTGCCAACCTCTTAACATACCAAGATTCTCATAGAAAAGCATGGAATTTCCCATACATACACATACAGGGAAAAAAAAGATTTGCTTTCTTTTCCCTGGCCGGATTCAATTCTTGCTTTCCATATCTTCAAAGCAGAAAAAGTCAGAATGATGAGTAAAGATTGCCTATGAACACACAGATACACACAGAATCTGAAGAGTTTAGATTCTGCTTCTAAAAAGATTATTATTCTAATGGAAATATTTTTGATCCTGTTGCTTTAGGGATATCTTCATTTCAACAGTGATGTGAGAACTTTCCACAAAGAGGTCTAAGAGGGAAGTAAAGATACAGTTTGACAAGCCTCTGTGGGAAGCTTCAGTCTCTCTTGTAATATTGGATAATTATGCAGTATGTATTAATCCACAGTGTGTTCACACAAGTCATTGTCAAATTTTAAGAAAAATGGACAGAAGATAGTTTGGAATAAAGCATAAAATATTATTTATAACATTATTAATAACCATCTCATATAATGTCGTTTTATATTTTTGTTCCTTGTAAGTCAGTCTTAGAACAAGATGTTCTCTCCAGTTCATTGTTTTTCTAAATACACATTATATTAATTGACTGTAATTCTCTTATAGAATTCACTCTTCGGTGTGTAATCAATGGAATATAATCAGTCCTGCACTTTGGTCAGTTCAGAATATGCAAATGCTGTTCTGGAAAAAAGTACAGCTTGCTCCTACTGATAGTGTTACCTATGTCCTGATTACAAACTTGGCTTCCCGGGGAGAAAGTGATCTATGCCAAAATGGAAAGTGTAATGAAGTCCTCTAAACCTCCGGGAGAGGCGATTCTGTCTAATATGTCTCTTAGAATGGAGTCATAATTTACTTAATTTCTAGATGCTATCACTCTTCATTTCTAGGGAGCAGAGCAACATTTGACAAACAGACACTCCTTAAACTTTGCAAAGAGCCTTTATTTGATATTTATTCGATACTCATTCCAAAAACAGCAATTAGTCTTAGCTGAAAGGCTAATGTTAAAACAGAAAAGTAACTAAATGTTTATGGAAATAAAAGGGCTTTGACTTCACAAATGTGAATGAAAAACTAAGTACAGTACTATTAACAATTTCTTGACTGTGGTGAAATAACATAGATATTCTTATAACAGAGTTTAAGGGTTGGACTTGAAAGTCAGGGCTTGCTTTGTCAATTTACAGCCTAAACCAATAGAGAATAAATGTCAGAATGACCCAATTTGGGTTCGAGTCCTATCTTTGTTCCCATGTGGCCTCAGACGAGATATTTAACCTCTTTGTGCCTTATTTTCCTTATCTGTTAAATCTAGATCAAAATGGTACTGACTTCAAAGAGGTTGTAGGAATTAAATGTGCTAATAATTCTTAATACACTTAGAACTGAAACAAACTATGTGTATTAGTATGTGTAAAATAAAATATCCTTGGTTAATTAATCTAATGTGGAATTCTAAGTTTTTTCATTAATAAATATAAATTAAAATGGTATTTACTTTATTAGATTATTAATGGATTAACATTTTGCATTACATAAATACTAGCTTCTATAATTATTACCTATTAACAAAAACAAAATTAAATATCCTGTGGAAGTAATAAGAATACTTATTACTGACATTTCTAATTTACTAATGGAACAAAATATAGTATTGTTATTGTTAACAACTTGGAATTTAGATCAGACCGCCTGGATGTGTATTTTGGTTCTGTCATTTACTAGCTCTGTGATAGCTGTAACAATGTTAAGCCACACATTTATTCTCTGCCAGTCTCAGCTACTTCTTCTGAAAAATGGGGCTAATCGTTCCTATGTCTAAGGGTGGTTTTGAATACTGAATGAGATTATATCTGCAAAGTAGCTGGCACATAGTATGCATCCAATAATTGGTGGATATTAATAACTTCTTTAATTTTTATTATGTTCCCAGGTTTGAAACTCATATCTCATTTTTTCCAAGAAGCTGTCTCTTTTCTCCTACTGCAGTAATTCCTGAATAAAATCTATTTTTATTGCTTTGACCATTGTCCAAGTCTGCTTTTTCTTTAATAACATCGTGGATTACTGGACTCAAGAAACAGAAATTCACAAGCCCTAGAAGTGTGCTTGAGTTTCAGTTACTGAACAGAGGGGCAGAGCATGCTGCTGCCCAATTCCTGGGGTTTTACGGCAGGTACTCCACTTTTAATTTCCTCTCTCTCCTTAAGCTATCATTTATTTATGTTAAATTTGTATATTTTGAAGTTTAATGAATATATTTGTGAACATGAGTGTTTCAGCTTCATAGGCACACATTGTTAATGTATAAAATGATAATAGGTTGGATATTTCAATTATTTCATTATCAACTAAAGATATACTGTTCTTTTTCACTTACCTTTCATAGATTAGTTCCTTGTGAATCAATAAAGCACAGTGTAAATGTTCTATAATAATTTTGATTGGAATTCAACTCAATTTATCTTATTTGGAAAAACTGAAAATCTTTTATTATAATATTAATATTAGCTTGTTCCATCCTTTAGCATAGAATGTCTCTACATTTGTTCAGATTTCAGATCATATTCCAATTAAAGTTTTAATGTTTACTCCATAGAAGTGTATGTATTCTTGGTTAAATCCAAGACATTTTATAATTTTTCTTATTTTTGTGTTTTAGTCCATTCTCACATTGCTATAAAAATGCTACCAGAGACTGGGTAATTTATAAAAGAAAGAGGTTTAGTAGACTCACAGTTCCGCATGGCTGGAAGGCCTCAGGAAATTTACAATCATTGTGGAAGGTGAAGAGGAATCAAGGCACATCTTACATGGTGACAAGAGAGACAGAGAGGAAGAGGGAGGAGCTGCCAAACACTTTTAAAACCATCAGCTCTCATGAGAACTCCCTCACTATCACGAGAACAGCATGAGGGAAACCACTCCCCATGATCTGGTCATCTCCCGCCAGGTCCTTTCCTTGACACATGGGGATTACAACTGAGATGAGATTTGGGTGGGGACATTGAGCCAAACCATATTATTGTGTGATTAGAGTTTATTTTTAGTTTATAATTTTATTTTTTAATTCTGTTTTAAATAAATGCTATAATTTTTAGGCTAATTTTATATTTATATTTATATTAATAGATGTTGCTTACTAATTTTCCCCATTAGAAGATAAATGTATCATCTATCAATAATGATGTATTTGTCACTTCTTTTCCAGTCCTTTTAATTATTGCCTACTTATCTTTCTTTTAATATTGAACAGGACTCTCAGTACTATGTTAAACAGTAGCATTGATAATGGGCATTCCTGTTTTGTTCTGGAATCTAAAAGGAATGTAACAAAATTTTGTCCATATATTTGCTTTATACATTTGATTTATAACCTTTGCCAAATTACAGATTTTTTTTCTACTTAGAATTGGCTAAAAACTTAAGTGAAAAAATTATTGTTAATCTCTATCAAAAGTTTTTTTCCTTTTTTCCAATTAGAATAATAGCTAGGTTTAATTCTATGTAGTCGCTGGTAAATTACATTTATCAGTTCTTTTTTTTTAAATTTTATTGGAATATAATTCATGTACTATACAATTTACTTGTTTAAATTGTACAATTCAATGGCTTTAATATGTTCGCAGAGTTCTAGATTCCTTTGTTATTGAACTATACTAGCTTTCTGGGATAAATCCTTACTTAATCAGATTATTATTTGTCATGTTTAATGTAGATTTTATTCAGCTATTAACTATTTATCAACTGATACGTAATGCAAAACTCAAAATTGTGATAAATTAAACTCATTTTTGCATCTGTCTTCCAGATCATGAAACAACATTCTCAGAACCCCAGAAGCCCTTATTCTCTTCCTGTTATTTTCCTTTCCGTCAGAGAAACTACTATATTGACTAGAGATTACTTTTGCCCATAATTTCTTTATATAAATGAAATCATAAAGCGTATATTTTTGTGCCTCACTTTTTTTTTCAACTCTTATATTTTGAGATGGATCCATTTGTATGCAGTTAAAGTTTACTAATTCTCATTCCTGTCTGAAATTCCATTTGCATAAATGTACTATAATTTAATTACTCATTCAGCAGTAGGAAGAAATTTGGAATGTTTCCAACTTGTGACGATTAATAGTGCTGCTGTGAACATACTTGTCAGTGTATTTTAAAAATGCAAGTATACCTTTCTGTAGGGGCTGTGCTAGGAGCAGTATTGATGAGTTATAAGATACATCACGCTCAGCCTTTGCAGATTTTGCCAAACAGTTTTACAATATTTGCCTCTGTTAGCTATTTTCTTTTTTTTTCTTTCTTTTTTTTTTCTTTTTTTGAGACAGACTCTTGCTCTGTCACCCAGGCTAGAGTGTGGTGGCATGATCTTGGCTCACTGCAACCTCTGCCTCTCAAGTTCAAGTGAAATAGGAACACTTTTACACCACTGGTGGGAGTATAAGTTAGTTCAACTATTGTGAATGACAGTGTGGTGATTCCTCAAGGATCTAGAACCAGGAATATCATTTGACCCCGCAATCTCAGTACTGGATATAGACCCAAAGTTTTATAAATCATTCTATCATAAAGACATATGAATACATATGTTTATTGCAGCACTAATTACAATAGCAAAGACTTGGAACCAACCCAAATGCCCATCAATGATAGACTGGCTAAAGAAAATGTGGCACATATACATCATGGAATACTATGCAGCCATGAAAAAGAATGAGTTCGTGTCCTTTGCAGGGACATGGATGAAGCTGGAAAACATCATTTTCAGCAAACTAACACAGAAACAGAAAACCAAATACCACATGTTCTCACTCATAAATGGGAGTTGAACAATAAGAACACATGGACACAGGGAGGGGAATATCACACACCAGGGCCTGTCAGGAGGTGGGGGGCAAGGGGAGGGAGAGCATTATGACAAATAATTCATGTGGGGCTTAAAGCATAGGTGACAGGTTAATGGGTGTAGCAAACCACCATGGCACAGGTATACCTATGTAACAAACCTGCACCTGTCTCACAGAACTTAAATTTAAAAAATAGCCAACTGAAGTTATTGATTCATTTAGATTTTCCTAAATTAATCATCCAGTTATTGCTTAGATTTTGTGACATTCAATACATATGCATTTTAAGTGGATGTAGTTTCTCTCTATTATGACTCTCATCTGAATTTAACACCATTTTTTGCTCCTTTACATTTACAAACTTCCTTATTATGCAAATTGTCAAAAATACACAGAAGTAGGGAGAAAATAAGTTCCCTGCATCCATAAGCTAGCTTCAGCAACTATTGTTTCAAAAGTTTATATTCTACTTTTTTTATTCTACAAATTATCTCATTTCAACATTTAATGTTTGTCTTAACAGATAAAAATGTCTTTTTTTTTTTTTTTTTTTTTTTTTTGAGGCGGCGTCTGGCTCTGTGGCCCGGACTGGAGTGCAGTGGCCGGATCTCAGCTCACTGCAAGCTCCGCCTGCCGGGTTTACGCCATTCTCCTACCTCAGCCTCCCGAGTAGCTGGGACTACAGGCGCCCACCACCTCGCCCAGCTAGTTTTTTTGTATTTTTAGTAGAGACGGGGTTTCACTGTGTTAGCCAGGATGGTCTCGATCTCCTGACCTTATGATCTGCCCGTCTCGGCCTCCCAAAGTGCTGGGATTACAGGCTTAAGCCACCGTGCCCGGCCAAAAATGTCTTTAAATATACAATTAGCTGCTTATATTTCTTCACCTAAAACATATTTTGTCAGAATTAACTATTTTTTGCTCATTTTTGCTATGTATTTCTTTCCTTTAAATAATAGCCTTTATTATTTAGAGCCGTTTTAGAGTTGCAGCAAAATTTAGTAGAAAGTATGAAGATTTTCCACTATCCCCACACATGCATAGGCTCTTCCCACTATCAAAATTCTCTACCACGATGGTACATTTATTACAATCAATAAGCCTACATTGACACATCATTATTACCAAAGTCCATAGTGTGCATTAGGATTTATTCTTGGTATTGTATATATTCTATGGGTCTGGACAAATGTATAATGGCATGGAGCCACTCTCCTAGTATCATAAGAATAGCTTCACTGGCCTAAAAATCCTCTGTGCTCTGCTTCAATTTCATTTAGCTCTGCTCTGATCTTGGTTATTTGCTTTCTTTTGCCGGGCTTGGGTTTGGCTTGTTCTAGTTTCTCTAGTTCCTTGAGGTTTGACCTTAGATTGTCTGTTTGTGCTGTTTCAGACTTTTTAATGTAGGCATTTAGGGCTATGAAATTGCCTCTTAGCATGACCTTTGCTGTGTCCCAGAGGTTTTGATAGGTTGTGTCACTATTGTCATTCAGTTTGATGAATTTTTTAAATCTCCATCCTGACTTCGTTTTTGACCCAATGATCATTCAGGAGCAGGTTATTTAGTTTCTATGTATTTGCATAGTTTTGAAGGTTCCTTTTGGAGTTGATTTTCAGTTTTATTCCAATGTGGTCTGGGAGAGTGCCTGATATATTCTCAATTTTCTTAAATTTATTGAGGCTCATTTTGTGCCCTATCATATGATCTTGGAGAAGGTTCCATGTGTTGTTGAATAGAATGTATATTCTGTGGTTGCTAGATGGAATATTCTGTATATATCTGTTAAGCCCATTTGTTGCTGGGTATAGTTTAAATCGATTATTTATTTGTTGACTTTCTGTCTTGATGACCTATCTAGTGCTTTAAGTGGAGTATTGAAGTCCCCCACTATTATTGTGTTGCTGTCTATCTCATTTCTTAGATCTATTAGTAATTGTTTTATACATTTGGGAGCTCCAGTGTTTGGTACATATATGTTTAGAACTGTGATACTTTCCTGTTGGACAAGGCTGTTTATCATTACATAATGTCCCTCTTTGTCTTTTTAAACTGCTATTGCTTTAAAGTTTGTTTTGTCTGATATAAGAATAGCTACTCCTGCTCACTTTTGGTATCCATTTGCCTGAAATGTCTTTTTCCACCCCTTTACCTTAAGTTTGTGCGAGTCCTTATGTGTTAGGTGAGTCTCTTGAAGGCAGCAGATGGTTGGCGAATTCTTCTCCATTCTGCCATTCTGTATCTTTTAAGTATTGCATTTAGGCAATTTACATTCAATGTCAGTATTGAGATGTGAAGTACCATTTGTTTATTGTGTTATTCATTGCCTGTATACCTTGGTTTTTTGTTTTGGTTTTTTAAATTGTATTTTTTCTAGGTCCTGGAAAATTTATGCTTTAAAAAGTTTCTGTTTTGATATGTTTCCAGGATTTGTTTCAAGATGTAGAGCTCGTTTTAGCAGTTCTTATGGTAGTGGCAAATTCTCTGAGCATTTGTTTGTCTGAAAAATACTGTATACTTCATATATGAAGCTTAGTTTACCTAGATACAAAATTCTTGGCTAACTGTTTTCTTTGAGGATCCTGGTGATAGGGCTCCAATCCTTTCTAGCTTGTAGGGCTTCAACTGAGAAATCTGCTGTTTATCTAATAGGCTTTTTTTTTTTTTTTAATAGGTTACCTGGTGCTTTTGTCTCACAGTTCTTAAGATTCTTTCTTTTATCTTAACTTTAGATAAACTGATGACAGTGTGCCTAGATAATGATCTTTTTTGCAATGAATTTCCCAGGTGTTCTGTTTCTTATATTTGGATGTCTAGGTCTCTAGCAAGGCCAGGGAAGTTTTTCTTGATAATTTTCTCGAATATGTTCTCCAAACTTTTAGATTTTTCTTCTTCCTCAGGAGCACCAATTATTCTTTGGTTTGATTCTTTAACATAATCCAAGACTTCTTGGGGGCTTCTTTCATGTTTTCTTATTTTTTTTTCTTTGTCTTTGTTGGATTGGGTTAGTTCAAAGACCTTTTCTTTGAGCTTTGAATTTATTTCTTCTACTTGTTCAATTCTATTGCTGAGACTTTCCAGATAATTTTGCATTTCTCTAAGTGTGTCCATTGTTTCCTGAAGTTTTTATTGTTTATCATTTATGCCATCTATTTCCTTGAATATTTCTCCTTTCGCTTATTGTATCATTTTTTGAATTTCCTTACATTGCTCTTTGCCTTTCTCTGGTGTCTCCCTGATTAGCTTAAAAACTAACCTCCTGAATTCTTTTTTAGGTAAATCAGGGATTTCTTCTTGGTTCAGGTCCATTCCTGGTGAACTAGTGTGATTTTTTGGAGGTGTTAAAGAACCTTGTTTTGTTATATTACCAGAGATGGTTGCTGGTTCCTTCTCACTTGGGTCAGAGGAGAGGGCTAGAGCTGAAGACTGTTGTTCAGATTCTTTTGTCCCACAGGATGTCACCTTGATGTAGTACTCTCCCCCTTTTCCTATGGGTATGGCTTCCTGAAAGCTGAGCTGTAGAAATTCTCTCTCTTCTGGATCTAGCCACCCAGCAAGTCTACCAGGTTCTGTGCTGATACTGGGGATTGTCTGCACAGAGTCCTGTGATGTGATCTGTCTGTGGGTCTCTCTACCACAGATACCAGCAACTGTTCTGGTGGAGGTGGCAGTGGTGTGAAAAGGACTCCATGAGGATTCTTAGCTTTGGTCGTTTAATGCACTATTTTTGTGCTGATTGTCCCCCTGCCAGGAGTTGGAGCTTTCTCGAAAGCATCAGCTGTGGTAGTATGGAGAGGAACCAGTGGTGGGCAGGGTCCTAGAACTCCCAAGAGTATATGCCCTTTGTCTCTAGTTACCAGGGTTGGGAGGGAGGGACCATCAGGCGGGAGCAGGGCTAGGCATATCTGAGCTCAGACTCTCCTTGGGCAGGTCTTGCTGCAGCTGCTGTGGGGAATAGGGGTAAGGTTATCAGGTCAATGGAGTTATATTCCTAGGAGGATTATGACTGTTTCTACTGTGTCATGCTGGTTGTCAGGAAAGTGGGGGAAAGCTGGCAGTCACAGGCCTCACCCAGCTCCCATGAAATCCGAAGGGCCGGTCTCACTCCCACCATGCCCCGCCCCCAACAGCACCCAGTCTGTTTCCAGTCAGTGGGCGAGCTGGGCTGAGAATTTGCCCCAGGCTACCCACATCCCAGCTGCAAAACCAAATATGGCTTTCTTTCTTCCCCTGCCTGCGGAGTCTGTACACTGAATTCACTCCCTCCCCTGAGTTCTGGCCAGGGGGCTTGTTGATCAATTCAAATAGTTACAAAGCTCAGCTGGAGATTTCCTTCTCCCTGTGGCCTTTTTCCAGTGCCTCTGGCTGCCCTCCGGAAGGACCCCTGTGAGGCCCGGCAAAAACAGCTTGCTAGGGAACCCAATGAGCTTCCAGGCCTTTTTCTGCTGCTTTTTCTACCTCTATATTTCACTCGGTTCTCTAAATTGACTCAGCTCCAAGTAACATCAAAATCTTCTCCCATAATCTAGGCCCTCAGTTTCTTCAGTGGAGGGGTGTGTTCGAGGGTGGATGATCCCCCTTTCCCACTTCCACATTTTGGGCCCTCACAGTATTTGGGGTATCTCCCGGGTCCTGCAGGATCAATCCACTTCCTTCAGGGGCTCTGTGAGTCCTCTCAGACTTGCTGATTTGTTTCTGCGTTCATTCTGGAGCAAAAATTCATGATGCAGGCCTCCACACACTGCTCTGTGCATCCGAGTTGGAGCTGCAATCTAATCCTGCCTCCTGTC
>NW_012121154.1:2046123-2074148 GCF_000951035.1 Colobus angolensis palliatus | reverse complement strand
TTCATGATGCAGGCCTCCACACACTGCTCTGTGCATCCGAGTTGGAGCTGCAATCTAATCCTGCCTCCTGTCCCTCGTGATCCCCATGGACTCTTTGCGCAGTATTTTTAATATATATTTGTCTTCTTTATTTCTGTATCTTTTTGCTTTATGTTTATTTCTTATTCATAACTTGCTAGAATTTTTTAAGCCCATCTGAATTCTTTGTCTTAATTAATGAATTGAATATTTTATTTTTCCCTTTGTTCTACATATCATATTAGGTCATGTTCCCATTCCCTTGTTTCATATTTGATACACACAATCCACCCTCATTCCTTTCTTTTGTTCTGCTTTTTCCTGGATAAAAATAGTTCTCTTCAATTAGTTTAAATGACATTATTATTTTATTTCTATAGTGGTTATCCTTAAGACATATATGTATTCACGGTTATGATTTCTTACACTTATTAGTATCTATATTTCCTCACTTATAAAATAAGAATTGAACACTTTTATTTTCATTTGGTTCCTATCACCCTTCACACCATCCTATTGGCATTGTCTTTTAGCATTTCTTTAGGGTTAATTGGGAGGGATAAACCAGAACTTTATCTAATTTGCCATCTTGGAAAGATATGCCACAAAATACTTCTCTATGCTATTCATTCCCTTGGTTAGAGTAAATGCAAAATAAAGAAGAGTTGTCTAAGCTGTGTGATTTTCCCTCTTAGATTGCATAGATATACATCTCTATCATATACATCTCAGTTAATTCTCTACGCAGAGAAATATATTAATTTTTATATTTTTCTTAAATTATTTGTATACGTATATAAAATGATGCTATTTGAATGTTAATAACCAAAATATATTATTTTTGTTTGTTATTTGTTGTTTGTTGTTTTTATGTAATCACAAAAAAAGCAAAGAGCTACAAGTTTCATTAATGACTAGAAATGCTTGTTTCTGAGGAGCTGGTCCAAAAGAGCTGATTTCTGTTTATCAAATTACATGTATCATCCTGGGTTCAAATTCAGATCAAAATTCTCATATATAAGTATTTTATTTTTAAAAATGCATAATGAGTTTTATTGTTACTATTGAAGTCAATGACAGAAATTAACTTTATTATAATAGTTTGTGTAAAAGTAATTGAGGTTCTTACCACTACTTTTAGTGGCAAAACCACAATTACTTTTGCATCAACTTAATATTTTGCTGTTAATGGATCAAATATGTAAATATATCCAATATGCCTAATTCAATTACATTTTTGAGACTATATATCATGGTAGAAAATGGATGAGAAACTGTTATAATTTTGGTTTGGTCTCATTTAGTGCTGAGATTTAAAATTCTAATAGAATTTTTTCAAGAAGACTATATCTAAGACTTTGTGCTCTTTAAAGTAAATAAAACAGAAAAATAATAGGAAAAAATAATTTAAAATATTTTTAACCCAAAACTGTCAGAGAAATCTGTCAATATTTTACTATGCCATGAATGTACATCTTTGAAGCTTTCTTCAAAGACCTCTTCAAAGTTCCTGTGCTTAAAGAAACCATCTATTACAAATTCTGTGGGCCCCCGGTCTATCAGTTTGAAACTGTGTAGTTTATGGCACTGAGTCCACCAGAGTCAAAGCAATTTGACAAAAAAAAAAAAAAAGAAAAGAAAGAAAAAAAGACCAACAACATCAGTTTGTAATTGTTTTCCTTAAAACAGATGAGCATTCAAAATGAAAATAAAGCTTCATCAATTTACTAATTGAATTTAAAAATAGGTACACGGGGTAGGAATTTTAGAAAATGCTTTCATTTGGTGGAATTTTTTCTTACTAGTTTTTACAATAACAAGTCATAATTTAAAGAAAACTTGTTTTGCAAAAGTTTTAACTATTTTAGTTGATACAGATTGTAGTAGATATTAAGAATAAAGATTTAGTCCTTAATAAAATTAGTTTCTGATGAAAAAAAGGAAATTCATAAACTTTAAGCTCTTTTATACCTTAGAGACATTGCATTGGGGTACAGAGAAATTCATGTTGACTTACATCAAGATATACACTAATTTTAGCACCAAGTTGACCATCCCTTTCTGTTTATGTTCACTGCATTCCCTACTACATTGCTTCTGTCATCTCTAGGCCAGAAACCACAAAATAACCCCAACTTTAATTTTGCCTGAACACCAAACCCATGTATAAAACTGCCTACCAGATACTCCTCAAATCTTCTCATACTCATAGAGTTCAATGCTGAAACCATGTTCTCCCAACCCCATCCTGTTTCCCCCACTGTACTTCCTCTTACTTTTAAATGACACTAACATCCACCCAGTTGCACACCATGAACATCAAGGAGTCGTTTTTAATTCTATGCTTATTTTTCATATATGAAAATTCTGAAATATCACTATGCCACTTCTCTGCTTAAAAATACCAAAATGTCTCCCCCTGCCTACACAATTAAATTGCTACATAGTGTGAACAAGAACTTTCTAATAATCAGACCCTTGTCTTCTTGTCAAACTTTCTGTAATTTCCAACACATGAATAAAGTGTGGCAATTCTCACTCTTAGTTTTGGCCATAGCTACGGAAACCGAAGGCTACTTCCAAATATCTTTAAAGACTAATTACAACAGCACCAATTACCACAGGAGATTCAAAGTTTTTTTGTTTATTCATTTTTCAGTGATAAAAAATGACCTGCAAGAAAGCTAGAATTTAAACACAATTCAATAATTGGAGATAATTGTGCAACAGTAATTTGTTTCAATATATTAAAAGTGTAGAGAAATACCACCCATTGAACAACCATTTTCCTGATTCATTCAGTAAATTGATCTCATTTTCTCCTTATCTATGTTTTTGTACTTTAAACTAATACTCTCAGAATATGCTACCCTATACTTCTAAAATACTTGTTTAAATATCCTATCTCCTCACTAGCAGAAACCAGCAAAATTGAGAATTTGCAAAGGTCTAAAATGTTGGGCTAAATTTTGACCTATGTCTACACATAAAATTTTCGTTGTGAATTAAAAGTGAAAATTAAATTGATATAGAATCATTCTTTAAGAAAATAACCATGTGTGAGACTATTTAAAGACATCTAAAGTGATGTAAATGTTTCTTCTTTATGCTTCAGGTTACATAAAGAGCATGAGTTGGTTTATAAATTTGATTTGTAAGCCAGGAAAAATAAACTTTATATTTTAAACATTAACCTTAAACAGTATTCAATCTAAGAAAAGGCCAGCTCAGCTGTTCAGAGCCTTCTGGTATATTAAGCAAATAGCTTGATATCCTAGATGTCTCAGGCATTTTCACAACAATATGTTGTTACTTTGAAGACTAGACATTATTCCTGGATCTCTGAGGTCAACCAAGGTCTTAGCTGACATATTTTTAAAATAATCAGGATGTTCAAGAAAGTCCATGTTTTAAGAGCAACTGGAACTGTATCTACTGTATAGTAGCCAAATGTTTACTATTTCTGTGTTATTCTTTTTTCTCTTTCCTCTGTGTCTTCAGAATTTACTACTGAGTAATTTGTTCTTTTGTTGAGATAGAGATACTTTACGTGATTTTTATTTGAACTATTTCAAGCACACAATTATGTTGAAAGTAATATAGAGTACTAAAGTTGTAATCTAATAATCAACTTTTTAAAATACAACTTTTTACTATATTGGGTTTAGATTTTTTTAAAAAAGAATTTTAGGCCGGGTGCAGTGACTTACAACTGTAATCCCAGCACTTTGGGAGGCTGAGGCAGGCTGATCACAAGGTCAGGAGATGGAGACCATCGTGGCTAACACGGTGAAACCCCGTCTCTACTAAAAATAAATAAAATTAGCTGGGCGTGGTGGCACGCACCTGGAGTCCCAGTTACTCTACTTGGGAATCTGAGGAAGGAGAATGGCACGAGCCCGGGAGGCAGAGCTTGCAGTGAGCTGAAATCGCACCACTGCTCTCCAGCCTGGGCGACAGAGCCAAAACCCATCTCAAAAAAAAAAGAAAAAGGAAAAAAAAAAAAAGTATTTTAAAAGCTATTGAAACAATTGTAGCTCCCTATGTCCTCATCTTTTCCTTTGATACTTACAGGAAAATTTATTTTGAATTTAGTACTTAACTTTTCCAAAAATCGTTTTTATATGTTTACTACTTACATATGAGCATATGTACCATAAGCGTTATTATTTGCTTCTTTAAACTTGATATACCCGGGACAATTTTTTTGCATCCCTAAACTCCTTGATTTTACTTGTTTAACATTATATTTTTGAGATTTTTCTGTTAATACAACCTTTTTTTAAATTTAAATTTCTGTATCTATTTAGTAAGTATATTTCAAGTTATTCATTCTCCTTTTCTTGAACATATAGATTGTTTAGTTTTTCTGTCATAATTATCCTGTAATAGAGTTTCAAAAATGTCTACTACTACACATGTGGAGGAGTTTCTCAAGGGTATATATTAATTGTGAAGAGCTTGTTCTTGAGATAATTATACTCCAATACAGTTAAACATATAGATGAGTATTTTTAAGTAATCAGACAGCAATTGGAAACTTTTTTTTTTTTTTTTTTGAGATGGAGTCTCGCTCTGGCCCCCAGGCTGGAGTGCAGTGGTGCGATCTAGCTCACTGGAAGCTCCGTTTCCTGGGTTCACGCCATTCTCCTGCCTCAGCCTCCCGAGTTGCTGAGACTACAGGCGCCCGCCACCACGCCCGGCCAATTTTTTGTATTTTTAGTACAGACAGGGTTTCACCGTGTTTGCCAGGATGGTCTCCATCTCGTCACATCGTGATCCGCCCACCTCGGCTTTCCAAAGCGCTGCAATTACAGGCATGAGGCGCTGCGCCCCGCCGGAAACCTGAAAAGAAGTAGTTACTTGTGGTAATAACATTAATCTCAATCCACTAAAATCCAACTTCATTGGTTATTGCCAAATCACTCTCCAAGGTGAGTGTTTATGCCAACATATACGTAACGTAAAAGTATATGAGCTTTTGAAAAAAACAATAAAGGTATTTTCAACTTCATCTTCTTTGGGCAAGAGTTTTTTTGACTAGTAAAGCCATGTTAATAAAGACAGCAAGTTGTGTGGTCTTACATGCTTTCCATTCTCAACTAAACTGTTACATTCTTGTTTCTTCTGTCTTGGGAATTACTTAAGTGTCTTTATGTATTCCAACAAATATACCTGAAATTTTCTCAATTATTAATCTTGTATTTCATCTACAGTAAAAGCTAGGACATGATCTAGTGCCTAACAGCTCTGCTATGGTCTGAATTTTTGTGTTCCTTCTTTCCTCAATTTATACATGGAAATCCTAAACCCCTCAAGGTGATGGTGTCAGAAAATGAGGCCTTTGGAAGGTGATGAGGTCATGAGAGTGGGACCCTGATGAGTGGGATTATTGCCTGTGTAAAATAGGCCAAGGAGAGCTCATTCACCCCTTCCCCTAGGTGAGGACACACAAGAAGGCATCGTCTATGAATCAGAAAGTGGCCCTAACAAGACACAGAATCTGCCAGTACCTTGATCTTGAACTTCTCTGGCTTCAGAACTGTGAGAAATACATTTCTGTGGTTTATGAGCCACCCAGTTTATTGTATTTTTTTGGTAGCCCAAATGAAGTAATAATTTTTAAGTGTTTTGTGTGAAAATTATTTGTTCTTTTAAAGACTATTAGTGTAATCTTACATTACAAACTTATCAGTAAAGTCAGAAAACTTGACATTTCTCAACACAGTATCTCTCTATATTATTTGAGTACCATATTTGTAGGACATTATATTATTTATTTGCGAATATTAAATATTCTTCATGTGTGTCCAAATTGGCAAGAAATATGTGTCTGTAAAATAAATTTAAAAAATGTTTCTATAAAGCAAAATTAAAGACAAAATCCACCTTACTCTTTAATAAATTATACTCCAATACAGCTAAACATATAGATAAGTGTTTTTAAATAATCAGATGGCAATTGGAACTTTAAAATAAGTAGTTATTTGTGGTAATAACATTTATCTCAATCCACTAAAACCTAAATTAAATCACAATAAAGCTTAGCAATATAATTGTGTCAAATTGGGTGGGACACATTCTTTTCTTTCATAAATGAAATTACTGCATACTTACAGTGTGAAATACATCTACTGAACATTTCTGAAAATATTGCATCTTATATTTTCTTTACTCCCATTTTATATATAAAATTTACCATATTTGGGGTTTAAAAACAAAATTTGCATACAAACCAGTAGTTTTTATAATCATAGAACGCTAATGTTTGTGTTTTATTATAATACAACCAAAATATACATTTAACAATTTTTAATTATTTCTTCTATAAGACTACATTTCTTATACAATAGCAAATTTATAAATTCAAAATTGATTGCTAACCACTCACAATGCTAGAATTAAATTACATGATTAACTATGGCATCTGACAGATTTTGCCTTTTTCCAAAAATCATCTGTCTCAAACAGTTCCCATAAATACTTTATACTACAAAATATTTAAATGAGAGGTATAAGTCATGTGTACGATCCTGTCTTTGCACTCCTAATGTATGGAATCTGGGAATCTTAGATTTTATTTGTTTTACCTCATTTGTAAGATGAATTATTTAAAATTGTGATCATTTATGATGATAAAAATACATCTCCTATTAAAAACACTTCAAATATCTTTTTTTTTCTTTTTTTTTGGTTTGTTTCTAAATTATCCATTCCCAATAAGGCTAATCAATTCCAACATGTTTTTGAAGAAAAATATGACATTCTAAAGGGAGGCTATTTCAATTTTGATTTCCCCTTGCATTATATAAATAAATATGAAATATAACATTTAAGTTTAAGAAAATCAGTATTTAATGAATGCACTTTTTATTATTTTGTGGACAGTTGAATGATATCAAGTTGTTCTTGGAAATTTAATTTTGATAATGAAAAGTAAAAAGTGACTACTGATAACTTATTGTTTAGCTGAGTCTGTAAAATTCAGCAGGAACAAAACATACTAGAATAGGAAGAACCAAAATATGAACCAAAAGCGAAATTCAAGAGTAAGACGATTTTGTAGCCAGCATATTGTAAAGAGCATTATTTTAGCCAACAGAATGATGAGACTTTATAAATTTTAATTCTTCCACTACTGTTGTGCCTTTTGCAAATTACTAAATTTCTCTATGACTACTTTTCCATTTCTCAAGTAATTTGGTTGGTTTCCAAAAGTGTTTATTCAATAATTTGGATGTAGTGCTTTGAGCTCTTTGGAAAAAAGGACTCCACATAAATTATTTAGACTATTCATTTCTAAATAAAATCTTCAAATTTACAATAAATTGAATGTAAATGAATGCAGACATGCAGGATTCTATTTAGCAGCATAAATTGCTGAAGTGAAATTCAGAAAATTCAGAAAAGAACACACAAGGCAGTCAAAGACAAAAGTATTAGAGACAAGAAAAAATCAAAAACGTGAGTAAACAGGCATTTTAAGATCCCCTCCATAGAGAATCAATTTCTTAGAATATTTGAAACCATTAATTGTACTTTTCTTTTTCATTATTTTAAGGCAAATTTGATGACATAGTCAGTGGTGAGGAAGTATATAGTGTGTTTGTGGATTTAATATATTCATACTCTCTCTAAATGTCCTATACAACTAAAAAGCTAAGAAAAAAACACAGTTTAGATATTCTTTATCTTTAAAAATACACATAAATATTTGTCCTCTATGTTGTTTTTTATTATGTGAAATTTTATTTTACTAATAATATTTTTAATATATTTTAACTAATTATCATAAATTAAGAGTATTGTATCCAAAGCAGCCAGAATATTAGAGGTGGTCATAAAATAAGTTTCCCAAATTTTGTTTGAATAACTAGGATTACAAAGAAGTAATTAAAAAAATGGTTTGGACATTCAAATTTGGATAGAAATAAAATTTATTTTCATAAGTCAATCCTAACATTTGAGCTTCATGTAATTTTTCCAAAGTCATTCATATTTACTGTCGGACCCACAAATATTTTGAATTTTTTTTTAAATTAAAAATGTTCCCACTTAATTGCTTTGAGCTCGCTATGAGTTCCTGGAACATTTTGTCCAAGCAAATCTATAATTACAAACACTGTTGTTATGCCATTCAATTAGAAGTCTGGTCATGCCACACAGTTCTTCTGAATTACTTTTTAAATGAGTGATTTGTTCTGGTTCACTTTTATTAAAATTATTCCTTAGCTTTTCCTTACAGTGAAACACCTACAAATATTCATCAGTATAATATCAAAAGGGAATACTCAATCTCATATATCAGTTTGACCAGTTTGACTACTTTGAGATAGGTAACCAATGCAAATAAAATAAATATAGCAGAGATAATGCTCTCAACATAAAGCCACAGATCTTGCATTACGTTGTCCTCTAATAACATGGATTTCTCACAGACTTTTCTTTCAAGATATGTAGAATGCATGAGAAATGAGCAATGTCTGTTATTTAGTTTTCTGAAAAGCTGCCTTCCATGTGAGGAAGTGACTAATTTTTCATTTCACACTATAAAGGGTGTGAAAAGGCAAAACCGAAGAAGGGTAAGGGTTCTGTGTTACAAGAAGGAAAGGTGAGTTCTGCTTAAACAGACAGGAAACACACCATACATTGTCAGAGGGAAAGTTAAATTGAAAACATTTGAAAGTACTAACAAAATATGAAAGATGTTTATGTTAATATTGTGAGTTTGGTTCTTTTTACACGTGGCAGGTTTATTTATTGTTAAATTACTAAAACAATAATACTACCATTACAACAGATTAACTCAGCAATGCGAAAAGGTTGCATGAAGAAATAATGTCAAAGAGTTAATTTAACCCTTTCCGTTGTCAAAATTTTACACTTGTTTTGCTATTCAACAAATATATATCCCCATTCCCCAACAATGTCATTTTCTTAATTCTCTTTGTGTTATATATTGTTTTCTCCTATTCACTGAAACATAATCACAAAATCCAATATACAGGAAAGAAAAAAGGCAGTAAAAAGAAATAATATACAGAGAATGATAAATATTTTTGAGAGAAAATATATATTGAAATATCATTGGTTATAAATAAAATATGTCTACCCTTCCTATGATTCTTCAGAAAAATTTATTTTTTCCTCAGACTTTTGCTAGCAGTTTGTTATAATCTAGATTTTTTTTAACAGATGAATTACAAATTGGCAGCTACTTATACTCTAGTGAAAAGAGCTCCATTACATTACTCTCACTTTATTTGTGATTGTTCTTCCTTTTCATGGGGATATGAGTTTTCCCCAAAGACAGAATTTATGGCTGTCTTTCCTTCTGTCTTCTAACAAATCCCATCTGCATGCCTTCCCATCAGGGTGCATTATACATCATTATGTTTTCCTTGTTTTATTAAAATATTTTCCCATATCTTATTAAAATATTTATTAGGCATTCTGTCCCTGTAGAGCTTAGCATATATTCTAAAAACACATAACTAAGCACCAACTTCTCTCTGTGAACCTGTTACTCCTGACTAGTCAATAGAAATCCTGGGGGAAACATTAATGCCCTTCAGTAAATCAATGTTGTAGTACACTAAATTTAACCCCTGTGGCCACAAAGAAATAATGCACCTCTCCAAATTCCTATATCATTCTCCAGGAACAAATGGCTCACTGGGAAAGTTCCTGTTGATAATGGAAGTAGTCTTAATTTGTGTCTGACCTCTAATTCTCTACCACAAGGTAGCTGGTTCTCAATAGGAATGATATATCTGTTCATAAGAACGTAGCACAACTGCATGGTAAATTCCATGCTTAATGGACATTTGAGGGAATAAAGCACCTTATATACTATCAACTTTGGTGCTTACTTAGCTCAATTATTTACATGACAATAAATTCCAAAACTCAAAACATGGAACATTTACAAATGTAAAGCCCCTATTTTTAGGATAATTCTTATACTTTGCTGGTGCAAGATTTGTTCTTGGAAAACCGGTTCAAATGTTTTTTTGCCCTTTCTTATATTCACCACATATTGTCTTAATCAGATTATTGTCTTGTGCCTTAGCAAAACTCCATGAGAAGCATTTATGAATTATTATAAGGGATATACAAAACAGCAGACAGTGTTTTTGTAGGTAAATAATTCTTTTCTTTAAATTAAGTAGAAAACTACGTGGCCACAGGTCTAGGGAGCTCATCCAGGTCTCTGTGATGTCTTCTATTTCTTTTCTTCTTCATTTCCTGCATGTGCTTCCACTTTGGGCCCCCCTTGTTTCGCTGTCTCCGCTTCTCCCTGTGCCACATCTGTTCGCAGTACTGGTCAAGGCTGAAGTTTGGGCTGCTAAGGATTTGGATGTAGTCTTTGTATCTCAACCGTGACTCAGCCAATAGATCCTTGACCTGCCCCTCCTCATGCTCTGCCCTCTGGGTATTTTCCATCTGTTCATTCTCAATGACATTCAAAGTCAGCTTCACTATGGTGTGGATGAAAGTGTGCTCCTGTGCTTTGCAGTAATACATCCCAGAATCCTTCTTCTGCAAACTTCGAATCAGTAGCCCATATTCCGTTTTGATGATTCTTTCATCAGGCTTCAACTGCAGAATTGGAAAAATATAGGTAATAAATTAAAAACAGAGAGAGCGAAGAGCAAATGAAAACAGGCTACATAGTTTTACTTAGAGGAACCTAAAAGACATATTCACTGTCTCTTTGTCTCTGTCATCAAGCGTAATATTGTCAGTCATAGTTTAAAAGGGTAAAAAAATTTAACTAAAGTAATCGCCCCCAAACTCTATCCTTAATTTTTCACATTTGTATCTTAGTAAGTCTAACAATCTTTGGAATACAGTTATTTTTTTCTCCCAATTTACAGATAGACATGAAAAACTGGAAACCATCAAATGACCTTCTTTACAGAGATTTCATACACAAATTACTATACCAAGATCATAAATTAGCACCTGAAATGTGGAGCAAGAATGCAACATTTACAATTATTGTATAGAGAACGAGCTTCAGTACATGCTACTACCTATAATGTAGAATAGAACAATAATTCCAAGTGGAATTTACTATTTTCCAGATATCACCAAATAAGTTATGTGAGTAGCATATGAAAGCTGTAAATGATGACTTCTTTAAAGTCAAACCCAAAGGTATGGGTATAGTCTTTTGGAAGTTAGAGCTGTAATTGAGTAGGACCCTAGTCAGAAGGTTAGCAACATTGAAAGCTGAATTTCCCTCTTTACCGTGGATTGAATTTTCGTACTGTATGTATACGTGATACTTTCAACTGTCATTTGTGGAAATATTTGCCGTGCCTTCGTATACTATGACATGGTAATGTGATTTCAAGTGTGAGAAAGCACAATGAACACAAAGAACTTCCACTGAAATGGGATGCCCTCCAGCCTTTGAAGCAATATTACTAAAAGACAATTCTAACATTAAGCTTGCCTGGCCCATGATATGGTGTGAATAACGAACCTATCTTCAGTAAAACTAGAGGCATGTTTACCCACTAAAGAGCCCTGCTTAATGTGGAGTATTGTTGAGTGGCTCAGCATTAAGTGGAATAACAAAAACAACAACAGCAGCAACAAAGAAGTCTGGAAGATTTCCCAGTTTACACATCTGCCCCTGTATTGTAGACTTTTAGATGATGGAAATCAAGGAAGCATAAAGATGGTTAAATTAAATTTATTCACAGTGGGTGGATTGTACTCTGCATCTTTATGTGAAAATATGTAGGAAAAAAATCTCCCCAATTCTGGAAATATGAGAAAAGGAAAAGAAACATCTCTGGCTACTGGCCCAGTTAACTAACAAGTATATGGCAAGCCACCCTCTGTGCCAGAGAAGTGCAGCTGGCGGGGAACCATTTGAGGCCAAAGGCAGGTCACAGCTCAGATCCCTGGTTAATGAGGCTGAATGGTCTCCAGGCCTGCCTTTGCTCTGCACTGAATCCACACCATCAGAGCTTTGTGTGTTTGTTTCTCTTATGTTGCCCATTTGGTAAGCTGGATGTGGTATTCTTTTTCTTATGGATTTATTCTGAAAGCCCAGACATTTAGAAATGCTATTGTAATACAAACTACCTTTGAATTAATTTACATTCTCAGAAACCATAGGAATCTCATGCCTAAAATAAATGTGATTTGAATTAGGAGAGTTTTAAATGGCCAAACTTAAACAGAAATGACCATGTCAAATTTAATACACTATGTATAATTGTTTTTTTCCCCTTAGATAATCTCACTGTATTTTTTTTTTAATTTAATACATTTTAGGTATCAAAATACTAGCTTCATAACCGAACCTTCTGGTCTCTACTCTGTTTCCTATGACGACTCATTTATCTTCCCCCATTGGTCTCCCATCTATCAAGTTGGTGGTGCAGCATATGGTGTATTTGGGGGATTAAAAGCAAAGCTCTTTGAAGGTTAAAATGTGAAGTATTATTAGCAACATTACATACTACTGCCATGCTGCTTGAGAGGTAATATTTTGAAGCCTTTATTACTGTAATTCTTTTAATAGAAAATGGCCTGAGGTTATTAGCATGACAATCAAAGTGGATATCTCCAGTTCTAGTTCATCTCTAGATTTCCTTTACATAACTGGTACTCTTGCTAATGTTTAAATTACATTTAATGTGGCTTTTAGAGATTGTCACAGCTCTGACTAGGACTTTTGATTGTTCTCTTTAATCTTCTGACAGGAAGAAATTATGACTTGATCTCACACATATTGTGCAACACTTCATCATTGCTTTTGCTATTATCTTTTTGTATCCTGTTTATGTTGTTGTACTTTGAGGTCTGGTCCCCTTCCATCCTTTTCCCTCTAATTCTGTCCCCACAGGACTCAGGATTTCATAAACACCTGGCATTCCATTACGCGGTCATGATCTTTCAACTTTCTTTTCTTCTGTGGAGTGCTGGATTTGTTCTTTGGTTTTTGACCTACAGATATACTTGATTTAATAAATTTTCAGCTTTCTACATCTAACTAATGTCAATTAGACCATTTAACAATTTTTTTCTTGCTGAAATTTCAATAATATGCTTTTAGTAAACTGGCAGCTCTAATAAAAGACATTTTGCATAGATATATTTACAGAGAATGTTTACAATGTAGAGATAAAAATCTGTGACCCAGAAACTAAGTAGTTGATTAACATTTGCCTACTTCACATTCCCTTTCTCTGTAATGCTTTCATTCTTTGCTGAAACAGGATGCATTATGCAGACTGTATCTCAACAGTGAAATGTCAGCACAGTCAATTTAGAAAATTCAGCTCCTCAACAAAGAGATAATGTAATCTCTGGTCATTGATTTAAACTCTTGGAATTTTCTCCACTCTAGAAGTGATAAGTAAAAACTGCTCAACTTTACAAATTAAAACTACGTTTGAGCTGGGGTCGACTATCCATTTGCCTAATGTGAACAAGGATAATATATCTGGCATTATTAAATGTAGATCTCCAGTGAAGGGCAATTCATTTAACATGAGAAGGGTAACATGGAAGGGACAAAGGACATTTAAGTATCAAGCAGCAGGTAAAGGTCAGCGACTTTATCTCTTATAATAGCAGTCTAATGGTAGTTCTTTTACAGATAATTCACCTGTCAGTTCTTCCATAGTAAAAGCACTGCACATGCCTTGGAAGAGGTCAGGGCTTCAAAAATATCCCCTTTCTCTAACAAATAGAAAATATTACTAGTGGGAAATTAGGATTAAAAAATAAAGAAAGCTGCTTGTGTGAGAGAACAAATGTCTGCAAAACTGTGGCAAAAATTTTTCTGTATTTAAAAAATACACTGAAAAGTTTTCTTATTTAATTTGGAAGAAAGGAAAAGGAACTGGAATAGAATCATTTGTATACATGTTTTTAAATTTATCAGAGTTTACTTACATGACACTGTATATGATCCATCTATTAATAAACCACAAAACCAATAATTAATATTTTTAAGCAAACATTAGAAAAAGGAAAACTTGCTAAACCGGATGCTAGAGCAATGAGCTCATTATTAAAAAGAAAAATCAAATATATACATACATAAATAACTACTAGATTAATTTACTATCTTTGGGTACATGTAAATATAATATGTAAAATATAAATGTAAAAATCATAAAATAACTAGAAAAAATATGTAATTTCTGTCTGGGGAAGGAGTCTTTAAGCATAACAGGTGAAATACCACACAGCCATAAATCAACAGATTTGCCTGTATAAAATAAAATATGTAGGAAAGTCAGAAATTGTCAGAAACAAAAAAAAGTAAAATAAAATAAATGTATAAATGTATAACATTAAATTATTAATATATATAATATACAAAGGACTTATTACAATTATTATTAAATAAATATGCCTATATAAAGTAAGCAATGACAGGCAAGACAATTCGCCAAATACAACTGAAGCCAAGAACTAAGGCACATAAGAAGGTCAGTTAGCATCCACTAATATGCAAAGAAGTAGATATTAAGGCAATACAGTTTTCATGTTAAACTAGTAAAGATTTTCTTAAATTGTGAACCATAATTTTGCCTCAGGGATTTATAATAGACACTAATACAGTGATTTTTATGTGAAATTAGCAATATGGTGTTGTTTATCAAAATCCATAAAGATAACAAATGTCTTTAACTTATTTTACTTCTAAGATTTTTTCCTAAGAAAATAGTTAGAAAAGCAGAGAAAGACTCATATAGCAAAGTTCATTATTATTATTTCAAGCAGGAACATGATCTAGTGAGAGAACACCTGGAATACCTATGGATGACTACGGCATCAGGGTGGGATGTGTGGGAGACAGAAAAAGCATGGTATTGACATTAAATGATAATGGAAAATGCTCACAGTGCAGTGGTGAGTGGAAAAAAAAGCTGGAATAGACATCAAAATATTATTTATGCTTATCTACACTTAGTGGCCTCATACTTCTTTTATGTGTTACTATAATTTTAAAATCATTTATATTGCTTTTAGAATAAAAATAAAATAAGATCTACAAGTGGAATAATGCAAATATTTGAATATTTTTAAAATATTATTAACATAAACAGAGAAAATATAGTACAGCCTCGTTTACTTATTCAGATCCCAAAAGTTCAACAGAAGCTTGGGGACTGCCAATTGACTCGCTAGTTACAGCATAAACATCATCAATTTTAAGAATAGTTTTATAAGAAAGTCAGCAGATAACTGACTCATGACCTTCCGTACAGCACCCAACTGTGAAACAGCTCAGTAAGGAAATGTTCTCCTCCTGGCAGAGAATAACCTGGTGACAGCCTCTGTGCCACAGGAGATCACAGTCCCTCCTGCAGGCTGTTTTTGAGTGGAGGAAAGATTCCAAACTGTGACCTTATGGGTAAGAAGCAGAAGGCATCCTGCTGGGAAAAATACTTCAAGTATAATCTGGATATTGCCCTTTTCCTCAGCTCAGGAAGCAGTATTGCATATCTTGGATAATGTGAAAGTCTCTATTTACAAAGATAAATGAAAATACCAGTTGAAATATTACAGTGAAGATACTTTTAAGTAAAATTCAATAAATATTTCTGCTCCATTGAAATTCATGGAGCATGGTACCATTATGAACATATAATATACTTTTAAAAGGTAAATTAAAGTAATGCACGGAATTTTCAAGAAAATGCAAAATGTGAATGCAAACAACCACAGGCAATGTAAGTATCTAGAGCTGAGAGATGAACTCAAGCAGAGGACCACATATTTTTAAAAATCAGATTAAATTTCCCATGAAGAAAAATCCATTTATTAAAGAATTATATTTAACTGAAAAGCAATTATCAAACTTTATTTGCTGTGAAATTCAAAATATTGGTTTGTGACACTTAAGATTAAAACATTGCAACATAATAAAAAAATCTGCAAGTTAAAAAATTTCAGTATCGTTCTTTCAATATTTCCAGTAAATGCCTTGTATTTTGAAATTAAATAATCATTTCTGTATCAAATAATATCTCAATATAAATGTGAAAAATTGAACCCTTAAAATAAATATTCAGTGTAAATCTGAATCTGCCATAGTCTTAGGGCTTATAGAAGTCAGGAATGATGATGTATCTAGTTTTATTGGTGAAATTTGACTTAACAAAACCTGAAGTTATTCTTTTATTTATATATTAAGTATGTAAAGAGTTAACACTTAGAAAAAGTTATTCTTGTAGCTGTTAGATGAAGAGAATGGTGTTAAACTCTTCATGTAACAGTAGAACTATATCTTTAAATCAATTTCTTATGATAAAATTTGATTTTTTTACTTGAACCGCAGCATCTTTGACATTTGGAGTGACATAGTTTTTTACTGTGAGGGACTGTGCATTGTAGAATTTTTAGAATCATCTTTGACCTCTACCCAGTACACACCAGGGGCACCCACTTGGCGACCCACCCACCCAGCTGTGATGTTCAAAGATGTCTCCAGACGTAGCCCAATGTTGGCACTCTGGAAACAAAATGACCGGAGGTTGAGATCCACTGTTCTGTACTAATGTTTGACTTAATTACATGTACTATTTTAAATGTTTATAGACTTGTCAATGAGGCTGATATTTTAGGGAAATTTGATCTACTTATATAAGAGAGAAACTAAGTGCTAGAGAAGTTACGATCTGCTCATGAATTCTCAGGAGTCAAGCCAAAGGTAGAACTAATATTTTCTAAACACATGATTAGTACTCTTTCCTGATCCACATGTAAAATACCCTCATTAATAGGGTATCTGTAATTTACATGCATATTTTACAGTTGTGAGCACCTCTTTATTGAAATTCTACATTCTCATATGCATTTTTTCACTTAATATTATAGTAACTTTTGAATTTATTTTGTTCACTTAGAAAACTGGGGGCTCAGGAGCATTACCAAAGGTTTAAGGACCATGTTTCAACTCAAGATATGTAATTCTGAATCTTGTGTTCTTTCCATTATTCATTACAGTGTCCTTAGTTTAACATGTCTGGATACTTATCTAATTTGCTCATATAATTTGATAAACATAGATATTTCTGGTTTTTTTATTTTAATTTTTATTATTTTAGATGGAGTCTTGATCTGTCGCCCAGGCTGGAGCATGATCTTGGCTCACTGCAAGCTCCGCCTCGTGGGTTCATGCCATTCTCCTGCCTCAGTCTCCCCAGTAGCTGGGACTACAGGCACCCGCCGCCACACCCGGCTAATTTTTTTGTATTTTTATTAGAGACAAGGTTTCACTGAATTAGCCAGGATGGTCTCGATCTCCTAACCTCATAATCTGCCCGCCTCGGCCTCCAAAAGTTCTGGGATTACAGGCATGAGCCACCGCGCCCGACCAGATATTTCTGTTTTAATACAACCTCAACATGCTTCATTTCACGATCTAAATTAAATACAGTGCGAACTAAAATGTAGTCACTGTGCTACTGTGGGAAGAAAAATATGGTGTTCTTGTTATTAGTCAGGGCTTTATTCCTAAATATAGGCAATCTATGAAATATGGAATTTGGAAAAAAATGTAAAAGTCTTTAAAAAATTCAGTCTACTTTTAAATATATTTTATGAAAACATTTGTGTGAAGTTGGCCTATTCTTATCTCAAAGCTATTGTTACTTTTGGTGTTAGTAAGCAAAAACTTTTTTTTTTTATCAAATAATGATAACAGTAGCATACAGCACTAAAAGTTGAACATCTCTCAATCATACACTATTTCCCTCAAAGTGAGTATTCTTTGATGACAACAGCTTACCTCCTCTCGATGCTCATCCCCTGACCTCTGGATATACCATTTAATAGTTGCTTGTTGGGATTTAGGTATACATTCCAGAAAAGTTGAGTTAAATTCAATGCCAAAAATCACCTTTTCATCAGCAGTTTCATGACTAATGCCTAGAAAGCAAACATGGAATAAGAGATTAACCTTGACCTGATTTTAAAAGCAACGGGAAAACAGACTGATTCAGAACAGATGCCATGGGGAAAGAATCATATACATTATTAAAGAGAAAGGAAATTCATGTTATAATATTGTTACCTGAGACAAATATTACACAATAGATGGATTTTTAAAATTTTATCCCTGTATTGTAATTTTTATTCTTTCATCAATATATTAGCTATTTGCACTTGATTTTAAAAAATAATATTCATAATATCTAACTCTATATACTGAGATTTTTTCTTTGAGCTGAATAAATCTTTTGCATCTTTTAGTGCTTTAATACTTTTTTGTTAATATAAAATATAAACAATTTTGTAGATAGTTCTGGAGGAGCAGTTTGCTTTAATTTAAAGGCAATTTCTATCATGAATTGGTCCACAGAGCTGATCAGATAACAGAAAATTTTGATATCAGAAAAGTAAGTTATAGTGATCTACACTTGATAAAATTCTATGATGATGATCATGAGACACATGCACTAATACTCAGTATCTGGGCCTTATCTGTATTAATCTATCATTTTTATGCTTTTTTATACAGAGGGATTTTTTAGCCCAATATACATTTGCTATGAGATAGTTACTGGGATGCTTAAAAGAACAGTGTCTCAGACCCCTTATTCTCGTAAATCAATGCACCATCTGAAATGCATTCCATCTAGAGTAGCCAAAGGCTGTGTCCCTTGTGTGATCTAAGAGCTCTAGCTCAAATTTGATCAAACAAAAAATGACAGCTGCTCAGCTTAGCCCAAATATGCACTATTTCATCATATATTCAGATATCTCAATTTTACAGATTGGCTTACTTAGCACTATAGAACATCAACTAGAGTAAGGTTTAAAAGACCAAGTGAATCCTAAACCTAAGCATACAAATGATCAGCAGTGGCATAAATGCACATATGTTAGTTAGGCTTCTTTTCAAGAAACTTATTTTGAATTTACTTGTGTTTTACCAGCAAGGATTAAGTCAAGCATGCTGACATCATTATGAATTAACCTCATCTAACCTTCAGAATGTGTGGATTCCATTTAAAACCTGTAGTCAATCAACTATCTCCACCAATTCAACAGATTATAGCTGTGATTTTCACAGTTAATAAATTCCTAATGCACAAAAAGATCACTGGTGCCAGTTACGGAAAAGAAAGACATGCACCATCTTATAATAACAGATACAATTTTCCTGAGAAAAGGATTTTGTCAACAAAGTAGGAGAGGATGCAGGTTAATTTTTGGGATATGGGGCAAGGGCTCAGGAGAAATGCCATTAGACTGACTTGACCCAAGAATCGGTCAATTTAGTAAAAGATAAATTGGTGAAATCAACTGGAAAAGTGATAGCGAGCTCATTATCTGAACTCTTTTTTCAAATTAATAAAAATAATGTCTGATATCTCTACATCAGTTTCACTGAAAATGAATTTATTGTTACTTCCAACAACGTTTGTTTCATTTCTGAATTCTAAGTTTTCCACTTTAAAAGTTTTTAAACGTATATAGATGTATGCATATTATATACACATACACACATACACACACACACTATCATGCACAAAGGTTCTGAATCCTTAATTCAAAAATCTGAAATCCAAAATGCTCCAAAATCCAAAACATTTTCAGCACAGACGTGAACCACAAGTGGAAAATTCTACTTGATGGGTTGCAGTCAAAAGGCAGGGACACAACATACAGTTTATGTGTGAATAAGAAGATGATTGCTTATTGGTAACATATAAATTCAGTCAGGAATGGTGGTGATGCCATACAACCACAGATTGTCTGCATTGGTGGCTGAGAAAATAACACCTTTACTTTCTTATGGTACAATGCACACACACTTTGTTTCATGCACAATATTATTTAAAATACTATATAAAATTACCTGAAGGCTATGTGTATCAGGTGTATATGAAATATAAATAAATTTTGTGTGCAGATTTGGATCCCATTCCAAG
Organism: Colobus angolensis palliatus; assembly: GCF_000951035.1. Taxonomy (NCBI): domain Eukaryota; kingdom Metazoa; phylum Chordata; class Mammalia; order Primates; family Cercopithecidae; genus Colobus; species Colobus angolensis. The sequence continues at coordinate 2,054,205 of NW_012121154.1, read as the reverse complement.
ATATTTCATTATGTATATGCAGATATTCCAAAATCTGATAAAATATGGAATCCAAAAACCTTCTGATCCTAGGCATTTCAGATAAGGAATATTCAATTTGTTTTATTCTATCATGATCTAAATTTTAAATATGTAAAAGTTATATTACAATAGTGTTTGAAATAGTTAAAATAGCTTCTTATGACATGTAAGATAATTGTGGCGTATTTTTTTTTCCTCTAGATTGCAGTCAAAAAAATTTTTTATAGTAAAATGCCTAGAATACCTCTTTATAATAAATATATAGCTTATCATTGAAGTGCAAGATTGATCTGTTTAATGTTGTTGAACTATTTTTCTGCACGTATTGCTGGTTTTATGTCATCGATAACCATGCAGTTTTGCAGCTTTTAACAATAAAAGCAATAAAGAAGAAAAGAAAAATCTTTGCCCATTATTCAAGACTTGACTTCCTAATAAAATCCAGCACACATTTATGATGGATTAGAAACAAGTCAATTAATTTGTAAATATATTTACAGTCTCTACTCTAACTCCCACAATTGATTCTCTGCCTCTAGCGTCTCATATTCCAATCAATTTTTTATACAGGTGTCAATTACTTTTATTTTAAAAAAACAACTTTTCTGAGCAATATGAAATAGCTCCTAACACCTATAAAGTAAACATAAAATTAATAGAATCATATAGACACTTTCACAAACGTTACCCAGTCTATGTGAGGTCTTTCTGATTTTAATTATTGTTTCTTCATTTACTTTATAAAATCTAACTTTCTCCTGAAGGATGGTTCAAATGCTATCCATCTGAATATCCCTCTATTTACTTGTCTATTACACAACTGCTATTGTGTGCCTAACTCACATCATTTTAAGTGCTAGGATAATATGACAGGATTAATATGAAATTCACTGCCCTCTAGAAATTTACATTCTAGTGACATAGACAAAGTAATCAAGTAAATAAATAAAGAAGTAATATCTGCTACAAAACAATAAAGGAGATTAGAAAATACCAAGGGAAAAAAAAAAAGTACTTTAAATGGGATGATCAGGAAAGGTCTCTCGGAATAATTAACATGTAACCATAGGATTAGTTGATGTAAAAAGATGGAGCTAAATAAACATCTGAAAAATGAGTTCCTCAGGTACAGAGGACAATGAACGCAAACATATATAAGGCAGCAGCCCATTGGTGCTTTTAAAAAAGAGAAGGCTACTAAGTGAATCTAGCATCAGTGATGTGAAGGAGGGTCAGAGAATATACTAGAGATCAGGTCAAGAATAATCTTACATGCCAGAGGAAAGCTTTCTGGTTTTTTACCAATTGTTCTAAGAAGCTATTGAAAAAATGTTGAGTAAGGGAGTGACATGCTCTGACTGAAGTTTTTAAAAAGATGACTCTGGCTAGTAAGTGGGGTATACAGCTAAGTGGGGTACAGATAGAAGTGGCACAAGTGTGGAGGCAGAAAGACCAGTGAAGCTGCTACTGAAGACTACTGTGGCCTCAGTCAGGCTGGCGTTTGTGGGTGTGATGAGGAGTAGGAAAGCTTGGCCACGGGCCAGAAGGACTAACTGAGAGGTTGGTGATAGGATGGGAAGGAAAGAAAATAATATAAAAGTGACTCCTAGCTGCTTTTTGACATAAGTAGCTGGGTGAATGGTGTGCAATTTGTTAATATAGGAAAGTCTGCAGAACAAATAGGTCTTGAAGAAGATAACAAGAATTCTTTCTCAGACATAAGTTTCAGATGCTAATTAGACCTTCAAGTGGAGCTCTTTAGTAGGCATACAAGTGTCTGTGTCTGGCATGTAAGGGTGAGTTCAGAATTGGACTATGAATTTGGGAGGGAAATAGCCTCTGACAGTGTTGAAATAGACAGTATTACAGAATGAGTAGACAGAGAATGCGAAAGTGGCTCGGGACACTCCAATATTTAAAAGGTGGGACAAAAAAGGAAGTTAAGGACACTTAGAAGGCACAGTTTGCAAAGTAAGAGATAAACCAGAAGGATATGGTACAAAGGCACATATGTATGCTGGAACATCATTTCTCTGAAAACACAACAAAACAACAAAAAACTAATTTGTAGTGCTTGCTGATTTTGCTGGTGTAAATACTTCCAACATGTCTGATTCAAGCTTTCAGTGGTTTAAAATCAGCTCACAAAATTTCAAAATTTTAAGGAACCAACTTATATGAGGCCAGATGAACCGGCTCCAGCACACAAATGCATGGAAGCCAAAAGAAAGTATTTCAAAAAGGAGGGAGTTACAGCTTAAGTAAAAATGAGAACCGAAAATTGGTCATTGATTTGGCAAGGAGGAAATTGCCGGTGACCTTGACAAGAATGGATTGGATAGAGTGATGATCATGATGATTAGAAAAGACTGTGTGCAGTGGGTTATAGCATGAATAGGATATGGTAAACTGAAGACAAAAATTGTGAGTGCCTTAGGCAGCAACTATGTTTTGTGTGAGTTTCTTTATAACATTTATCATTGACATAGCATTTATTTTCCTTGTTTTGGTATTTATTGTCTGCTCTCTCCCCTAACACACTCTTGAATATAAGTATCGTGAATGTACAGATTCCGTTGTTGTTTTCTTTGTTGTTCATTGCTGTATCCTCAATACCTATAATCATCCCTGATACATTTCATATGCATGTGTAGAGAATTGCATATGTATCGCACAGTAATGATTGGTAACTAAACCAATGGACATCACAATGAATCACCTACACATTAGAACAAGAACCCAAGCATACTAATCTGGATGAAGGCTTATTTTTCAGAAGAATTAAGTTATAAGTTAAAAATAACTGTTTTGTTTTTAAATCAAGAAAACACTACCAGACCACCAGTTATAGATTATGAAATCTGGGTTACTTACATCACTGGTGGGGTGGTCAGTAACATTGTGATGAATGTGCACTTCTTCTACCAGGTTGTGTGTGTGTGTGTGTGTTTGGTGTGTATGTGTATATATTTTCTATCTTAAGGTAGAGCCTGAGAGTGGAGAGTAACTGAAGTTCTGAAATACACACTTTTATCAATTTTTTTTTTCTCTGTTTTCAGAATCACTCATCAGGCCTCCTCTCTATTCCCCCACACTTGCCTTCTCCTTCAGGCTTTCAAGATCTTCTATTCTATGATTCATTTTTCTAAACAATACAGCCTCTCTTTCACTAAACTCCCCTATCACTAATTGTGCCTTATGACATTTCCCCAAAGATTCATAAGCTCTCTAAGGAGTTTCTTAGTCACATAGTATACCCAGGACAATTACATGCATATGGAAGTTGCTTAATAAATATTTATTGATTAAGTGAATATATGATTTGATAGGTGAATATAAATAAAGTATAGGCTACCTAAAAACTTTTTTCAAATAAGACTTCTGGGAGGTCTAGTTGAGTTTACTCTAAATGTGCAAATGTTTTCTGTTATATCCTGTTTTACCTCTAATAGCAGTTTTCAAACTTTATAAGGATGGATATGGTAGTAAAAAGAAACAAAGGCTACAGTTTAGGAATTTTAAAAGACATATGAAACAAATAATGATATAACAAAGGATTATTCAATTAGGCACGTAGACAGGGGTTGATTTATACAATTTCCTGTTGCTCTTCCAGAACACGTGCATTACACAAAATGGAGATATTCCCATATAATAGATGGTTTAAGTCATATAATAAAAGTACATAAAAGAATGGGCTTAGCATTTTAAATCAGAGAAAAAGCATATCACAGCTGTACTTACTGTCTTCGATGTCCCAGCACTGGGTGATCGGGTCACCATATTTTACGTCTTGGCGTCTAGCTCTTCTACGGAAAGGGGATTACACTGATTAGAACCTCAAGCATGATTACCATCATATAGAAAGGCTACATCTAATACTAACAACAGTAGCAGATGCAGCACTATGCTTGTCTTACAGCTCAACTTAAATGCAAGTCAATATTCCAATCAATCTAACATTGATTTAAAAAACTACTGGTAATGAGGTCCTAATAGAAGAAATCCTGTTCAGACAATGAGATGACATGAATTTTATTTAACTATGCTTCTTTTTCTCTGATTTTTTCACAAAGTATTCAACAAAAAAGGTTAAATAAAAATACAATCCTGGTTTTATATAATTAAAATGAGGATAGCTACTCTTGTTTTTTTTTTTTTTTTTTTGAGACGGAGTTTAGCTTTTGTTGCCCAGGCTGGAGTGCAATAGTGCGATCTCGGCTCACTGCAACCTCCGCCTCCCAGGTTCAACCGATTCTCCTGCCTCAGTCTCCCTAGTAGCTGGGATTACAGGCATGTGTCTCACCACGGCTGGCTATTTTTTTTTTTTTTTTTTTTAGTAGAGCCGGGGTTTCTCCATGTTGGTCAGACTAGTCTCGAACTCCCAGCCTCAGGTGATCTGCCCGCCTTGGCCTCCCAAAGTGCTGGGATTACAGGCATGAGCCACTGCGCCCGGCCAGCTACTCTCTTTAGGAACTCTCTTTTTAGTCAGTCATTGAGAAACAATAATATATAAAAGAGTTCAGTCAGTGGATAGGAACATATACACAAATACAAAACACCTTGTCATGTAAAGATTCATTATTGCATAGATTTTATTAAGCAACAAACTAAATACTGTAACTTGAAATAGAATTATAAGTTCAATATGGTATAAAAGACTACCTGTTATTTCTATCTGCTGATGAGTAGCTCAAATTGTTTTTCTGGTAGTTATGATAATAATAATATTAAACAATGGCTTTTGTATTACATCACACATTTTCCTTAAAATAAAGTAGTAACTATTTTATAAAAAAGAAGAAAAAAAACCAACAACCCTGCTACATCTAAGCAAGTCTTACACTCTTACAGCATATTTTCATTTGCTTTGGCTATTTTATTTTGTCACTTCAGAGATCAGAAAAGTACCAATAAATGTTCTGTGATATCTAGAGTGTTCCTTGAGGGTGATGCTGAACAGATGACAACAGATGACAAGATTCATCCATTATACACATCTTTTGGCTCACATGACATTATGTTAGGTAAGGGAAAACATCACAGTGGCATGTCTGAAAGATCAGAGATACAGTCTTGGGAAATACAAGAAGAAAAAATTATGATGGTGTAAGGTACAAAAGGTCAAGAATGTTTTTAAATCTTGGCTTCTTAAGGAACAGGGTCAATTCATCAAACTGAAGGTTTATTAGCAACTAATGAGCATTCTTGTTTTTCAGCTTTCCAAGAAAGCATTCCCCAAAGACTATAATGAGTATGTTCTTGGCCAAAAACTATAACAAAATGTGGGTGACTTTTAACTTGTAATTTCTAATAATCATATGTACCCATTTCAATTTAATTCATGGATTTCAGGGAATATAAAATGTTTTCTAATTTTAAGTAATATTTGTTATTGCACTATACAGTCAATCCGTAATTTCTTAGACATCAGAATTTGAGAAATCCATAAAATTCCAAAAAGAAAAAAGTATACATGTGGTAATGAGACTAACATGTGCCTGTTAGTTTAAAAACAGACCTAAAAATACATTTGCTGATATTTCACCTAGAGGAAAATATACTTTGAATACTTTAGAAAATAATGTTACTATAATTGACATTTTAAACTAATTAACATAATATATTTAGCGAGTGTCAAGCATATCAATGGACATTCAGATTGTTTGCAGTTATTTTGCTATAAAAATAATGCTGAAATAAACATTCTTGAACATAGAACTTTGTGGCACTTTTGCACATGTGTATATAGAACAAATTCCTAGCTTGGAATTGTTGGCTCAAAGTAGCACTATTTCTAAGAACACATAAAGCAATGAACTACAAACAGCAAGGAAAATGTTTGTTGTTTATTTTTTTTTATTTTTATTTTTTTTTGAGACGGAGTCTCGCTCTGTCGCCCGGGCTGGAGTGCAGTGGCCGGATCTCAGCTCACTGCAAGCTTATGTTTGTTGTTTAATTATATGAGTGGCAGAAATTGACCAAGTTATAATTATTAGAGTAAAACTAAAATTATACCAAGTCACTGGGCTGCACTGTGGGTTTTATACAATCTGTGCTTGTACCATCATATATATTTATATATTATTTGCAAAACAGTAGGCATCAGTATTTGCATATTTAGAAATAAGAAATAAGGAAGGAACAATTATAAAAAAGCCAAAATAGTGAATAAACAATTTATTAAAATTGTTTGAAGTTTCATATTTCAGAATTTCAGAGCGTCTGTTTTACCCTCCTTCAAAATTAAATTTTATGTAAAAATATAAAACAACATTTTGATTTCAATATTCCTTCTATAGGCCATGTTTAGTATATATTTTCTCTTTAACTTAAACTATAAGACAAGGCCTTAATGTGAGATATTCATCTTGTAGAAAGGGAGGCTTTATACTAACTCAATGTGCCTCTTACCTTTTAGAAGTAGGAGCATATCGAGAGCATGCATTTCCATCCCAGGCACAGTAGGGGTCTCTGGCAAGACAACAGTCTGCACAAGCTTTCCCATAAGTGTCGCATCTGTGCAAGGAGAGCTGAACTAATCCATCTCGGGAACCAATGTACAATTGTTGCTGCAAATTGGGTAAAACAAATGAATTAGAAGCATCTTTCAGACTAGTCTTAAGAATTTTCTTTTCTTGAATAACACATAATACATATAAATCTGTTTCTCTGGGTGTCCTGCCCATTGTAAACACTTGTACAGAAACATAATGAGGAGTAAAATAAGTCAATCATTTCTATTCTGGTTGGATGGTAGTTTGAAGATTTTGATGCTGAAATAGCATTCTACAAGCTTGGCAGTAATTTCAGAAGGTCAAAAACCAGCTGCTAGACAGGAATTAAGATGTCAAATTCTTTCTCAATACTAGAAAATGTACTTTGAGAGATTATGTCCAGCACAGATGCTATAGGCAAAGCTCACGGTCTTCCCAAGACTTCCCATGACTCCTTATATAAGAGATGACTGAAAATAAATGTATAAACCATTCCCCTGGTTTCAATTAACCATTTCATTTGTTTCATTTGTTATTGAAGTACTGATCCTTGAAAGAACATGAGTTATTAGTGGGAGAGAAAGTATTTATTATCATTCTGAAAGAAAGTATTAAACAGGCTTGAGGGATGCCATATCACAAATGCAAGGCTGCATGATACTGAAAAACCCAGCAAATAAGATCACATTTTCAATATGAGTCCTGAAAGTAATGAATTACTTTCCTTATACATTCTTTTGAGTATCTGTGGTAGTAGTGGTGGAGGAGGAGGGGTGATAAAAGTGAATAAGCCACAATCTGTGCCAAAGAACTCATGGTCCATTCTAGTGGACCATTTCAAGAGTTAAAGGAGGGAAATCCATGTATAAATAGGTATTGGCATAATATCATAGTACTCAACTTACAGAAATAGGTCTTACACCTCTAGCATCCATTAAACTGTCAATTAAGACTTCCTAGTTGCTAAATGCAATGAACACTGTTTAGTATTTGTTTTACTGAAATTCTCTATACTGTTTGACACTAATGACTATATATTCCTTGAAACTTTCTCCACTTTCTATTCTCCCACTTTATTTCAGATTAAGACATTTGTCTCGTTTGTGATTTCGTTTTTTGCATTAAATGTTGGGTTTCCCTCTTTTCACTTCTTATTTACCTTTTATATTGTACAAAAGATTTAGACATATCTTGAAAACAACATAAATATGAACATAATAACCCCCCTAAATCTATTCCTCCTGCCCTACCTTGGAGAGCAGCACCCTCATCCACCAAGTCAAGAAATCTGGGAGTTGTCTTTGAATCTTCTTTCTCTCACATTCAATCTGTCATCACTTCATTTCCATTCTCTCATACAGAATTTTCTAATCTATTTCGTCTCCTCCCTCTCTAACGCCACTGACTTTGTTTCAGTCCTTATCACTTCTTTCCTGGATTACTTGTAAGTGTCCTATTTCTGCTGCTTTTGATTTTGTTTTCCAACAACCCCCACCTCTACCCCAGTACCCAATCTATCTTCCACATTGCCGCACCAGACTGATTTTTCTAAAAAGAAAATCTT
>NW_012121154.1:2029914-2045718 GCF_000951035.1 Colobus angolensis palliatus | reverse complement strand
GATCTCCTGACCTCGTGATCCGTCCGTCTCGGCCTCCCAAAGTGCTGGGATTACAGGCTTGAGCCACCGCGCCCGGCCTTTCATTGTTTTTAAGATATGCTATTAAACTTCTTAGGAGGATATATAAAGATGTGTCTAATCTTGTTCTGTCTTACTTCTCCAGGTTCATTTCTAGCCTTCCTCCCCTTTGAACACACATATGATCCATACCCTAATTGTACACACACTTATTACAGTAAGCTATGGTCTCTCACTCTTCACACTTTTGCAAAGATTCTCCCCTTCTGGTTGGCACATGCTCTTCCATTCCATTCTCCTTTTAATATATCTGGTTAACTATGACATCCTTCATAATTCAAGCTGTATGTCTCATCTTTCAATTATCTTTCCCTATTCCTTCTGGCTCCCTTTAGGCCCCTTTCTTGTCTCTGTCTCTCTAGCATATACCTTATTATTACTGTGCAGTGTTAGCATCTTCCTTTGACTCTCAGCTCTACTGTGAGCTTCTGGAGGTTAATGGTGAGCTATGTTATTCATTCATTTATGTACCCTCCAAGCACCTTAGGCTTTCAATAAATAAATGATAACTGAATGAACAAATAAATGACAAAGACCTGAAGAAGAAAACTATTTAGATCATTTTCTAAAAAAATCACTCTGCCATAGGAACTATAATAGATTAAGACAATTTTAGCAACACCTTGATGTTGAACATATCATATGGCTTTCTTAAATATTGGGGGTGCAAATAGAAATAATAGTGCAGTATGAATCTCTTGAATCAATTGCAATTTGGAATATCATCAGAGAGTTATGAAATCATGTTAAAGATTATTACTATTATTATAATTAGTTACCATTTACTTTACACTTGTGTGTCTGCTCTCTGTTTAAAATGTTACATGAAGCATCCTCTTTAAACTCCCAACAGACTCTGGAGGTGGATATTGTTTTTCTAACTTCACTGTTGAGGAAATTGATTCTGAGAGTTTGATATTACGTGACATGTTGAAGGTTGACTTTTGGGCTGTTTGTCACCACAGTTCATATTCTAAATCCTAGACTCCCAGATTAAAAACGCTTTGTAATGGTTAGAGTTGATATTCTACATGAATGTCTAATGGGCTTGAGAGAAGGACATTCTCATGAGACTAGGAAAGTGAGTTCAGTTTTTAAGATCCAAAGGAAGGGGAGAATGCATCGTTCAGTTAATGAAATTTAACTCCATTTCTCTCAAGGCAAGGCTGAAACAATGGTCTCTAATGAATTACAAGAGAAACAAATAACATTTTACATTTCTTAAAATTTAACTTCCAATTTCAATGGATTTTTTTCCAAATAAAGTTTGATTCAAGCAGCCCATTGCTTTTGTGGTTAACTTTCATATAAAAGTTAAAAAGTACCTGCTTCAGAGACAATTCCATGTTCAAGATGATCGACGGGTGCTGAAAATAGAAGTTAAATGTCAATAAAGATAATCATTAACAGGTTTTTATATTAAATAATGTGTTGTTTTATCTGAGGCCATATATCACTGAAGTAAACATCAAGTCTATTACATAAGGAAAAAAAGTTCTTATTGTTTGCTATTTTCCTCAAAAATGTAGTGTTTGTACCTTAACAGAAATGATAAAAATCATTATTTATAGTATCCTATTAAAGATAAGTGACCTAAATACATAAGAAAATAGTCTGCATTGAAAATTGTTCCCAGTTACTCACAAGTGTTCTTCTTCTAAATTTGCTTATCTTAACCGCTTCCATATAAGTCAAACTAGTGTTGACAAGAACATCTCCGTAATTCTTTATTACCTCTTTCTGCTCTTACTTAGATCAGTGGTTCAAAAAGTTGTTTTAAGTAGCAGAGTTTTGAAAAGTTATAGTGCTCCTTGTGGATGAGCACATTCTTTATGGAACACTACACAATACTGGTGCAAATGATTTCATGATATGAACTAAGGCTAGTTTTATTTATAGAAAATATGGCTTGATGCATGCAATATAAAATCAGAAACACGAACAAGAAAGCTACCAAATGAAAAAGGACAAGATGGTTTAAAAAATTTCCATCTACCTATCATCTTTCTGCTATTTTTCATTTAGCACCAGTTCATATTTACTAATCGACAAGCACTACCAGATGTTAAAGTTTAAAGAAATATATTAAAGAAAAAATTTCAGTGAGAAAGTTCTATCAAATAGCATTTTTTGTTATCAATTTTAAAAACATGGCCAAACATTAAATTATATACATAAAATATATTTAGTTTTTTGTTGTATCTCAATTATACCACAATAAAACTGTTTTTAAAATGAGACAAGAAAACAAAAGCTGGTCATTATGTAATTTTAACAGAAGAATCCAAGTAATTCTTCTTGACCACTGTCTAACACCATTGAATGAGACTTGTTCTAATGCAACTATGTGTGTTACAGGGACTGTATTTTTGGCCTCTGGGTTCACACTTATATTTGACATCTGGCCTTCCCCTAGGAACCACCCAAGATTTTGTTTTAGTAGACACCAGATAGCAGGTCTTGTTGTTGTTAACTCCTTGACCACTATTATCATCACAATGTAAACAGGATCCTGTGGAACTCAGCATGTTAATTAACTTGAGCCCCTCACAGAGGAGGGCTTTATTCTCTTTTAAAGCATTAGATATTGACATGGAAACAATCCATTTTAATAAAGAGTCTCAATAAAAATGTTCTAATAAACAAAGCATATATTTTAGAAAGTTTCTCTAAGAAAAAAAGTATTTCAAATGTTATAATCAGCAAATAATTGTAAACTTAATTTTACTGAGGATTTACAAAACATGCCACAATTGAGAGTTACTGTTAAAAGTCAAAGGCATTCATTCTCCAAATCTGGAGAACTATTCTTCTAGATGTACTCTTTTTGGCGGGTGAGAGGAATTTAGCATACATGAAGACTTAGTATCATGCAACCTTTATTTTTTTTTAATTTCCTTACAGAAAAGCAGGGACACATGATTTATACACTCGTCTAGTTTTCTCAAATTCAATTGGGGAAAAAAATTGAAAAGTAAAATTTATAAAGTAGAAAAGCATCTGGATAGTAAAAGAGACCCCAGGCTTTCATTTAATGTGGCAATTTGTCTGACTATATGCTTAGAGAATGCAGTAATGAGAGGCAATCCCGGGAGCCCTGAATTCAGCGGTATGCTATAGAGGAAGGTGAGTCCCATTCCTAGTTGCCTATAAAACTTTTTCCACTGCTTCAGGAAAAGAAAACTAAGAAAGCTGATTTCAAAGGCTTCTCTGGGAAACGTGATGATGTATTAAAACAAGGGTGCCCTATAAGAAGGGCTACTCAGTTTCAACATCTCTTCTGAAACTCTGGACTAAATCTTACCTTGAATATCTGCAACTCCTCCAGCACTACCTCTTCCATATTCCACTTTTCCTTTGAAATGCTGACAACTTTGAGGACAGTTCCAACGTCTGAAAAAAAGCATAACGCATGATCCCACTGTTTCTATCTCAAAAATCAGTGGTAAGCATATTCCCAGAAACCTTCAAATTACTCCCCTCCTCTTTAAATGCCTTACAAAAAACAGATTAAATGAAACATATATGAAATGAAGTTTAATGTATAAGTTTTGTCCTCCTAAAATATAGCTTTTAGCTAGTAGAACACCCTTTTATAGAGAGAATATTAAAGGATGCATATTCAGAGTATATTCTTAACAAAAGTAATATATATAATGTTTAATTTAAATATTGTTTGAAATGTTGAACAAGGGTAGAACAAATGTTTTGAACCTTAACTTAAAACATTAAAAATACATTAAAATAATAAGTTCTCTCTCTTCCTTCCATGTAATATATATTTATTTAATAGTTATTATATCCAGTTCATGGAAGACAGATATATATTCTTTTAATAACATTGCCAAATGAACAAAAAATTCATTACAGCTATCTGAGGGAAATTGTAGCTCACTCTTCAAATGTATTCCATCTTCAGAATCATTATTAATAGATGAGAAATGGAAGGTTTGTTTAAAATTATTTAACGTCAACTTAATACAAGGTTGATAATGCGAACCAAAAATTGACATTGAAAGGAGGTATCTTAAATACATCATCTTACATTGAAATTCCATGAGGTGTAAGGTTAGTACAGAAAGAAAATTAAAAGAACAGTTTAGAAAAAGAAAAAAACAATCCCACTTTAATTTATACAATGTAGGCATTTCTAAACTTCTGAGCACTGGGGTTGGAGTATAGTAATGTATATAGTAAAGATCCTGTTTGCACAACATAGTCTGAATTATGTAATTGTTTTTAAATAACTCCGGGAATTTTAAAGAATATTAACTGTACATTTTTCCAAATGTCAAAATTAAAAACCTATCTTAGCAGGTCTAGAATTTTCTCAGTAAAGGTTAGATAGTACCACCTAGTGGCTAACTGACATTCATTGCAGTGAATTGCTGAAGACCTAGTTTTGGGTGGACAGTGCAAATTAAGTGTCAAACTTGTGGGAATTAATAGCAACTAATTAATTCTACTTTTGACTCTTTAACTTCTATCTCTGTTGTCTTGGGAATATCCCTTATTTTTCTGGTTTGTGGAATTGCCATCTGGAAAATAATCAGGTTTGACAATCGATGACAAAGGTCCTCTGAGTCCGTCACACACATACTTCCTAATAAACCTAACTTCTATAAGACCCATAATTTTTAAAAATAAAATTATTCTAAAATTGTTTTGAACTCTTAAATATCTATTCTAATAAAAAGTTTTGTTTCTTGAAAATTCTTAATTTTTAATCTTTATGAAATGCTTGATCCATTAAGTTATATAACATGATATGGAATACAGTGCTTTTGTTTTAATGATACATGTTATTTTTACTGCCATTAGAATTCCCATGACATTATTAGTTAATACTTTTACCTTTTTTGAGGTTAAATTTTTCTTTTTATAAAAACATTGTAATCATTTTATAGTTATTGAGTTGACATGCAAAGGAAAATATAATGGGCTTAAAAACTAAGTCTATGAAATACATTTTAATGCACAAAATTCAAGAAGAAAGATAATCTCCAAGAAGTTTCTATTTAAAGACCTACGCAAAGTAATGCTTAATGTTTTCAAAAATCTATCTTAAGTCAACTAAGTTAGTGATTCTCGAAATCAGGTGAAGGAATCTTTTGGGGGTATACTCATAAAGAGAGGGAAAGGCAAAGTTTGAAAATAAAAAATGCTTTGCCCTACCTGTTTAATTTTAGTTCAAAATCATACAACAAATATGTATTGAGCATGTAAGGTAGAGCAGGCACATTGCTGTCAAATACATTTTGAAATCTCAAATATGAAGTTCGGAGATATTTATGATTATCAATTAAAAACTACATAATTTTAAGAAATATTGACAAGGTTTTATCTAATAATTACTCATTTTGATTTTTACCAATAAATATTTTTGAAGTTCCTCTTCTCTTTGTCTAATAATGAAAAATTCCTTTTGAAAAAAATCCTAATCCAGTTTTAGCTTACCTGTCCCAAGAAACATTACATCGTACTGGCCATCTTCTGCAGTGACATGATCCACCACTATCTGTGTCAGTCTGTAATCCACATTGATTCTCTTGAATGTTGGTCCTCCTGCAACTGGGTATATGGACTTATACATCACAGAGTGCCGCTTTATGAAACTGATGACATCATCTGGAAAATCTCGGGTGGATTTAATCAGTGGGTCATAGGTTTTGCTTGGACACTGAAAAGAAATGTAGAGGAAAGTAAAGACATTGTTTGTGCACCTGAGAAGTTCATACTTATTTCCAATAAAGCTTGTATAGCTTATCGTCAATAGTATTAAATGAATGGACAACAGAGTCAATATGGAATCATGTGTACTTGTAAATCAATGCAGTGTGCCTCCGATAAATGTAAACCCAGTTTTCTCCTGCAAAAATCTTCTAAATTATATCTGCATGTTTCAACGTTTCCATAGTGAATTATTTTCTTATGAAGATTATTTCTTCTGAAGATTGTTTCTAATGAAGATATTTGAAATCTAACTTGAAATAACTGTTAAGAAACTGATCTATAAACATGAGAACAGGTGGAAAGCCATTATTTTCAATTTCCTTTGACTAATTTATAATTTCAGTTCAAATGAAATCATGTTTAATTAAAAAATAAAAAAGGAACAAATAAACAGTTCACAAAAATTAATTTCAAAGTATTTAATAGCTTGAAATTGTAATTATGTAGTTTCTTTCATAATTAGTGTGAAAATTACACTTCGAACAATTCAACAGCTCTTCTCCTAAAGAGTCTGCGAAGAAACCCTTAGGGAATTTTATACTTCTGTCTAAAATTGACTTATGTGCCTTTCAGCATCTACTAAATCAATAGTTAGCATGACCTGCCCCCTGGTGGTAAGAGTAAAAAGTTCAAAATAGTACAAATCAAATGAATTTTATGTACCTTTATCCAAAAATAAAAGGGGAAAAAACACTTTATGATTAGACTTTTTTTTCCAGAAAATATCACCTCTCCCACATCCTAAGTCTATTTTATGTTTAAACATATTGCAATTTAGGAAGGTACCTCATATAGAATGGTTCTGTTATAATATTTGAATTCTTAATGGACTAATGCATTCTTTTGGAGTGGAAAACTTTAGTCAATTAATGCAATCATGGAGAATAAAATGATTGACAGTAAGGAAAGTTTTTTGTTTCTTGTTTTTTTTTAATGATGCCTTTCCTTTATTTCAGTTTTTAGAGAAGTTGGAAACAGTCTCCATGGAACTGAACCATTTATACTTGGCACTAATCAGCATCATGCCAAGGCTCCAAAAACGTAATGCACTTCTCAAAATATTCAAGAGTGTCATTCTTAGGGAGCTGAAGATACTAGAACTAGTCCCGATATTTGACTTTGACCCCAAATTTTATGCCAATAAAATAATAATGACTCATGAATTAAAAGATATATCAAAGAGGTTTTACTAAAAGTCTGTTAATGTTTTTCTATAAATACCTTAAGAATATCTTTAACAAAAATTTTCAATGTCTGGTATTAAGAAACTGACATTTTCTTGATATTTACTTATTTGTCCCAGGTCTGCATCAGAGAGATTAGAAATGTTCTAGAATATTAGCCACTTTGCATTGACTTAACATATTCTTAACTGGATGTTGGTCTAAAGATCTAAGTCTGCAGGTTCAGTCATTATTTCCAGCACTTAACCTTCAGCCAAGCGGAATCTGTCAACTCGATAATGGAAGAACCCTGCATTAAGTAGATTAAGCAGGGACTCAAAATGGATATGGAGCTCAAATGATACAAAGCTCTTATCCAATTACAGGCTGCATGCTTGAGGCTCAGTCAAAGACGATTCATAGCAGGCTTATATAATGCCTGCGGTTCAATCTGGTTGGTGTATCATTAGAATCAAAGCCAGAGCAAGATTTTGCCTGCACACATTTTTTAAAAAGTCCTCCAACTTAAGAAAAAATCACTTTTGACTTTGTGGCTGTAGTTGTGCAGTAGCCAAAGTTTTCAAAGAAATAATATCATGACATTCAAGCCATAGTTTTTGATATCAAATTGTTAAATAATTAGAAATTTTAATGTAAGAAAGTATAGCTGAATGAAAATATAAACATTTAGGAAAAAAATAAATATTAATTTTCCTCATTGCTCTGACAAAAAAGGTTTAAGTGTAATAAAATCTAAGGGGAAAAAAAGGGAAGGAAAACCTGGTTTCTATTGACTATAAAATGATCTTTGAAAATATGTATTTTTTCTTATGGCAGCTTTTCCTCATGGCATGTTGCCAGTGTTTGGATAAGATCTTTATCCTCTCAATTGCTATGCGTGATATCTCAGGTCTGCGTCTCCACTATGCTTGCACAAATGAAAATGATTTGGTAGAGTTACTCTCTGAGGTTTAGGATAGTACAGTTTGAATTAAATGTTGTTATTTTAGTACATTCAAACCCGGGGAATTTTTGCTTTGATATCATATAGCTGTGCCGCACACAGATCTAAAAATAACGAGATGCCAAGCGATGTATGTAGGTAAGAGTAAAGTAGGAAAGAAAAATTCCATAAAGGAAAAGAAACAGTGTAGGGAAATGCTACATCTAAAGCAGATGGTCGTTCATATTCAGTTATTTTCCTTTAACAAATTGTAGAAATTTCTCCTATGGCAGTTATACATCTCAGGTATTAGAAATCTAGTGTTTTTTTCCTCTGTATGTATGTACTTTTAATTTCTCGGTATTAACACAGCCCACCTGAACATACCATAGGGGGCCATTTATTTCTGCCTTCAGTTTTCTTACATTTGCCAGTTTAGCTACTAGGAGTGTAGGAAATAAATCAGGAAATGTATCTGTGTCTCTATCCACTGTTGTAAAATACTCAAAGACAGTATTCTTCTCTTGTGCTGGAAATATTAATAACAGAGCAAAAGAAGAAGAGAAAATAGAACATGCCTAGACATACCCTGAGATGAAAGGGAAAACCCGACAGCAACAAGCCCTGGTTCAGGGTCTATCTCCCATGGCTGGCTGCCACAGCTGGCTAGGTGTGATCATGTTATGCTTGGCAAGTCCGTGTGTTTGTCTAGGGCCTTTAGTAGTGGAGGGGGAAGCAATGGATAAGAGGAGAAAAATGGTTTTTATCCAATGAGAGAACTTTTCCCCTTGGCAAGGCCCCAGACAGCTGCCAAAGGACTTTTCTCCCTGCAGCTTCAGGCTATTCTCTACAGGTTGCAGTTTCCTTTTAAACAAATCAGAGGAATGACTAACGTGAGGGAAGACAGGGCAAAGGAAAGACAGAACTAGGCTTTCATTTTCAGAGCTTGAGTTTTATTTATAGAGTAAAAATGCAAATGTAACAGTTGCCATCTTATCCCCCTACTTATTCATCGAAGAGTCAATCTACAACAGATAAGGACAAGGAAAGATCCTATATTAAATATCAGGGACAAAGAGGCCTGGGGCAAACATATAGAGGTAAATTTCTGTCCTTCCCTCTCCCTCTCTTTCTCTTTAAGGTTCCCTTTCTCTTAGAGGAATTTCTATGCCAGAACAAGCAAAATACTATTGAACACAGTAAATAGCCTGGGATTTGAAGAACTTAATTTTAAAAGCAAATTGCTTGCCCTCTGGAAAACAAAGCTGAAGCCAGTTGGAAAGGTCAGTTCCTGTTGGAAGCCCCTTGACTATCTCCATTTTAGGGAAAAATGGCCTACACACAGTTAAAGGGAAATGATAGTGATATATGATACATCTCCTTTAGTGTAATCTGTTTTAGGAATCTGGACTCAGAATGTCCACAGTCTAGTCCTGCCTCTGCTTCTCCCTTCTAGAACCAAAACCAGGACTGAGTGAACAGAACTAGAGATATCCTCAGTAATTTAGAGAGATGATAAAGTAATTGTTATCCAATAAGTGGAAGGTAATGGAGTGAACAAATATTAAAGAGAAAATAAAACTGTGAATTCAATATGCTAGAGAGACATGAGTGAGCCACTGATGCCTAAAATGAGATATCCCCAAAATTTTCCACAGACTTTGAATTAATTAGGAAAGACTTGCTTAAATGAAACAAACAATAACAATAAGATGTTAGCTACATTCCTCAGGCACACAAATGGGAAGATAGGGTAAGACACTATGAGAGAATTCCTGCATCATACTCTGTAGTTTTCAGTGTCCTTTGGAAAGACTATCATAGTCCAACACTAGATAAATTAATAGAAAGTTCTGGATATTATTTTTGAATTACTTTTTTTTTTTGGTAAGTTACACTTATTTTTGAAAGTCAACTGTAAAATATGTCTTTTAAAACTCTTAATAGGATCAGCATAATTTACAATTAAAATCTAATGTATGAGGTTAAGAAATACATATATTCTGAGAAACATCAGCTTTAGGAAAAGAATGTATTTAGAATCATGCTGAAGCTTAAGTAAAATAGTTTAGGTGGAGCAGGAAGAGAAAACAGCTAAAGAGTTTTGACTTGTGGAATCCATGGTTACCTGAAACCCCTGAGAAGATCAACCAGGGTAAAAGTTGGAATTTCTAAGCAATATTCCAGTTCTAGTTGAAGAACACATTATGTACTTCAAGTCCACTATGAAATCCCAATTGTTGATATTATGTGTTATTATCCTATGATCCATCTTCTCCAAGGTTTGCTTTTGTAAAGCAAAATCAGAAACCAAGCTCAGGCATGGCAGTGATGCTTTGATATGCTAGAGTGAAAAATACCTTTCTACAACAGAAGGGTATGCCAGGACCCAGAGATGGTTCATGGTAGTGCATTTGTAAGATGAATTTTTCAGTAGATGCAGAATCAAAAGAACTTTATAATTTCTCAATGACTCTTACAATGTTAGAAAGTCTAATGATTTGATGGGAAATAAACGACTGTCAGACTTATCTACACCTATATCTCAAGTTTGGAAGTTTTATCTTATAGCAAAAAAGAGGAACAATAAAGGCCCTACAGCAAAAGAGGAAATTTTTAGCATCTACATTTGATTTTCTCTAGTGAAAATCAACGTGAGTTGTACATGATGGGGCCTTTCTTTTAGACAAAGATTTGAAATCTTGAAGAAGGGGACACATTTCATTATTTTACATTGGTGGCAGTTGAAAATATTTTTTTTTCTTAATAAAGTTTTACGAATATTCTTAGTCAAGTTTTGTTAATCAAGATTTATAGGGTATTTTATTTTATTTTATTTTCTTACTAAAAGGACATATATTCAGAAGAAAAACCATGGAAGACAATTAGCAGGAAGAAGGAGGTTAGCTTAGTGTTTTTGATGTTTTATGTGACTTAACATTTGTTTTCTCAACATAAAAGGAGTGTTAAACAAGGGTTCCATTGAACACAGCGGCAGCTTTTGGGGTTCCCGCGTCTCATTTTGCAATCTGAGCTGAGCGTGCACACAAACAACTGTGGCTCAGGGACCTGCAATTGGTGTTGATCTTGGCAACACCTACTATTGCATGGGTGTTTTCCAGCAGGGAAAAGTAGAGATAACTTCCAATGATCAGGGAAACCGAACCATGCCAAGCTATGTCATCTTTACAAATGCCAAACAATTGATTGGTGATACTCCAAATAATCAAGTTCCAATGAACTGTGCCAGCATGATTTTTGACGCCAAATGTCTGACTGGATGTGATTTTGACGATGCCATTATCCAGTGTGATATGACACCCTGGCCTTTCACAGTGGTAAATGATGCTGGCAGGCCCAAGGTCCAAGGAGAGTACAAGAGAGAGACAAAAAGCTGCTACTCAGAGGAGGTGTCTTCTATGGATCTGACAAAGATGAAGGAAATTGCAAAAGTTTGCCTTGGGAAGACTGTTACCAATGCTGTGCCAGCTTACTTTAATGACTTTAATGACTCTCAGCATCAGGACTATCAAAGATGTTGGAATTATAGCTGGTCTCAATGTACTTGGAATTATCAATGAGCCAATTGCTGCTGCTATTGCTTACAGTTTAGACAAAAAGGTTGGAGCTGAAAGAAACATGCTAATCTTTGACCTGGGAGGTGGCATTTTTGATCCTCACTATGGAGGATGGAATCTCTGAGGCCAAATCTACAGCCGGAGACACCCCCTTAGGTGGAGAGGACTTTCACAACTGAATTGTTAACCATTTTACTGGTGAGTTCAAGCGTACATATGGAAGGACATCAGTGAGAGCAAGAGAGCTGTCCGGTGCCTCCGTACTGCTTGTGAACGTGCTAAGCATACTCTCTTCCAGCACCGAAACCAGTACTGAGATCAATTCTCTTCATGAAGGAATCAACTTCTATATCTCCATTAACTGTGCCCAATTTGAAGAATTGAATGCTGAGCCTGTTCTGTTGTACTCTAGACCCCACAGAGAAATCCATTTGAGATGCCAAACTAGACAAACCACAGATTCCTGATATTGTCCTGGTTGGTGGTCCTAATTGTATCCCCACAATTTAGTAGCTTCTCCAAGGCATCTTCAGTGGAAAAGAACTGAATGAGAGCATCATTTGATGAAGATGTTGCTTACGATGCAGCTGTCCTATCTGGAGATATCTCAAAATGTTCAAGATTTTCTGTTTTTGGATGTCACTCCTCTTTCCCTTGATATTAAAACTGCTGATGGAGTCATGACTGTCCTCATTAAGTGTGATACTACCATTCCTACCAGGCAGACACAGACCTTCACTGCCTACTCTGACAAGCCTAGCATATCATTACCAAGGATAAAAACTTGCTTGGCAAGTTTGAGCTCAGAGGCATACCTCCTGCACCCCTTGGTGTTCATCAGATTGAAGTTACCTTTGATATTGATGCCAAGGGCATCCTCAATGTTTACTATCACTGATGACAAGGGCCATTTGAGCAAGGAAGACATTGAGCCTATGTTTCAGGAAACAGAGAAATACAAAGCTGAAGATTAGAAGCAGAGGGACAAGGTGTCATCCAAAAATTCACTTGATTCCTATGTGTTCAACATGAAAGCAACTGTTGAAGACGAGAAACTTCAAGTCAAGATTAACAGTGAGCACAAACAGTAGATTCTTAGCAAGTGCCATGAAATTATCATCTGGCGTGATAAGAATCAGACTGCAGAGAAGGAAGAATTTGAACATGCACAGCAAGAGCTGGAGAAGTCTGCAAGTCCATCACAACCAAACTGGACTAGAGTGCAGAAGGCATGCTAGGAGGAATGCCAGTGGGATTTCCTGGTGGTAGAACTCCTGCCTCTGGTGGTGATTTTCAGGGCCCACCACTGAAGAGGTTGATTAAGCTAACGCAAGTATAGATGAAGCATTGTTCTACACAGTTAAAGCACCAAAGAACCCAAATTTGCAGCAAATTCTATGGCAGTTTTAAGGTCAAGTTGCTATAATAAATTACTGGGCATTCTCAATGCTTGAATATGGAACATGTGCACAAGGAAAGGAAATAACATTGCACTTTATAAACATTGTATTGTAAGTGGAAAATGGAAATGTCTTAAATAAAACTGTATTTAAAGTTGGTATCAAAAAAAGATTAAATGAAAGAAAACTAACCACAACCTCCACCCCTGAATAAAAAAAGATTTTGAGCTGAAAATGAGCATTTACTTAGTGTCTCTAGGGTTGGATAGTGGAAGAGGCAATGCTGGGGTGAGAAGTCCAGTCTCTAGGTACTCTACCCAGGATGTTTTTTACCATGTTATGATGTTCCTTAAATATGGCTTTGTTTCAAATTTTTGAACCAAGAAATTTTCAGGAATCCTTAGAATCACCATTTTTCACCATCTATTTTTTTTAAACTATGTAGATACAAAAAAGTAAAAATAACAGGCTTTTCTCGTGTTTGAGCTATTAATAGAAATTATCATGCCTTTATGTTCATCAGCGTCCACATAGTAAAACGAACTTATGAAATATTTTAAAAATACCTATAACTACCTCCTTTTATTTCCTACCAAAAAATGGAGACTTAGTTGGGAAATTCATGTGTAAACTTTTATCTGTAAAAGTAAAACTAAAACAACTAACATTTAACGCAATAACAATTTGGGAGTAAATAGAATTTAAAAAGGAATTGTTATTTTTACAAAATCAAACATTTAGTAGTTGTTTAAAAATGGTGGCAAAAGGATTCAAGAAAAGTAAAACATGCATTCTTTTTGATAAGGGAATGGTTTAAAAGTGAAACTCACTTTTGAACAAACATTTATTAATACTTTACATTTACACATAAATCTTAAAAATCCCTTGACAACACAAAATAAAACTGCAGAGTATATCAGTTATTAAAAATCAACTATCAAATTGGAAATTTTCTGCCTTTACAAATCTTTCTTACATTCTGGGTTTTCTAGTAGTTTGTTATTTTGGGTTGGATTCAATTTGGTTTCTGTCTCTGACCTGTATGATTGATTCACTGTATCATGGACTCTTTAATATTTTATTTCACTTGGAACTTCCTATTACCAAGACCCGGCAGGTCAATAATGATTGAAAAAATCCTCCTGAACAAAATATGGCTTGTTCAAATATTCTATCTGGACAGCAGAGGGCGGAAGAATCACTTGAAGTGAAAGCATTCTATAATATATCCTTTTGCATCCTTGCATTTCTAGGCTTATTAACATTGCAGAGCAGTGATGTCACGGTTAAGCTAGGAGTTTAAGTTTGACTTTTTGTCAAAGAAGTACAGCATTCTGTCAAAACCAAAAACTTAAAGTAAGCATGGCACACTGCAAGTTGTAGTGTTTATTTAACGGAGTGATAATGTCAACAGAAGTAACTACTGGGAGAACAACTTAGAATTCAATCTTAATAGCAATACAGGTGCAGAAAATGTAAAAACAATTTTTTTTAAAAAAAATTAATCTATGTTAAAGCTTTAACTTAAGTGTAATACAGCTTTTAGTAAAGGTTCTAACAATTTCATAGAAAGCAAATTATTCAGCAATACTTTTATTAAAGTAAGATGTGTTCCTCTGAATTGCAGTAAGATAAATAAGTGTAATAAGGTTTCAAAATTCATTATTTGTGCAGAGAATAGACAAATCTCTGGAAAAAATAGCATAAGGTTCTGTTTGGTTGTTCATTTGTTATCACTTTGAAGGTAGAACAAAAGGTGGGTTAATGGCTTTTGATTTGGAGTTAAGTAGAGTAAGTTTAATTCCAGTCATAACAATCCATAAGCTGTGAGATCATGAACATATGTTTACCCTCACTGGGCTTGTTTCTTATCTATAAAATTGGGATAATAATACCTACTCTATGTGTTTGTTTTAAGAATGTAGTGAGATAACATATAAGGGCTTATCAGAGTGTCTGGATCGTAAGGAGTGTTCAATCATGACTTTCATCAAAATATGCTGGATATTTAGAGAAATAGAATCATAACTTCATGTAAACAAAAATTACTGAAATTGGGCTGCTTTTAGAAAACAAATAATAATGAATGCCAGGAGATAATGTAAAATTCAATGCAGCTAATTTTAGGTGGGACATTTGGCAGTATATCAGTGAGATAAATATTAGGAAATAAGTGCATATTAGAGAATATTAACGAATAGAGAGAGAAGACTGATCAGAAAATTCAACATCCCTCTTCATTCTGCTGTTTTTGGCAATATGATATTGGTAAAGTTATGTAATTATTCTGGGTATTCATTCCCTCCCCTGTAAAATGAGGGTGAATTATGTGGTCTTTATCATTCGCTCCAGTTCTTACATTCTCAAATTTTACAAGCATAGTTACCTGATATGTTGTGAAATATAATTTCAATGATTTTATGTGCAGCGGTAAAGTTAGTTTCTGTAAAGTGTATTTGTATAACAGATTTTCACATCACATATATGATGCTCCTAAATTCAACATCAGTATTCTCAATATAAGACATAATGTAGAAAAGCAGACTCATAGCATTTAATGCTAATAAAAAACAAGATGTTGAAAAATGACTGAAGAAGCAATGAAGTAAAAGGCTACCTATCTATGCATGACTTTAGACATTTTCAAATTTGGTCACAGTGATTTCAAAGAGAATACATAAGTAACTAGTTATTTGGAAATAGCTGATGTCCTTAGCTACCACAGATTTCTAGATAAAGTCTGCAAATATGTTAGTATAAATGATTGTCACTATTCTAACACAGAACCAGTTGGATAGGGTTGATCAATAAAAATATTTTGGCCGGGCGTGGTGGCTCAAGCCTGTAATCCTAGCACTTTGGGAGGCCGAGACGGGTGGATCACGAGGTCAGGAGATCGAGACCATCCT
>NW_012121154.1:2020016-2029726 GCF_000951035.1 Colobus angolensis palliatus | reverse complement strand
ATATATACTTTAAAATACCTCAATATTGTTAGTCTCATACTAATAAATTTATATTATGTGGTTTCTACTTATCTAAAGAGAGCATAGATATAACAGTTTAATTCAGTACAACAAAAAGAAAATCCTCCTTCCTTTAACCATGCCTGTAAAAATAAATAAATAAATTTTAACAGTAACTGGCATGTTTAAAATCTCTCTGAGTTCTATAAAGGGACATAATATTTGATGAAAGAGAGTTTTCTCGGTGGAGTCTTCCAGAGGAAGACTTGGTCTTTCTGTCTCTATTACTGATTATCGCCTTAATAGAGGCTACGGTGGAAAGAATCCTTATTAGGCAGGGTTCTCAGAGCTCAACTTCAGGTGCAAATGCTTTTACATATTTTTAAAGGCATAGAAATTGTCTGATAGATCTTAATGTTGAGGAAAAATTGAGTAATAACTTTCTTAAATGACCCTTCTTTAGTCCTAATAATGCTTTTGTTTTCTCAAGTTGTTAGAAAGGAAAAATTAAGTATTTATTTGATGATTTAGATACAGGCTATTTGCTAAATAATTTTGAACTTTTCAAGACAGTTTCTTACAGCATAAAGACTGTATTCTGAGTAAGCAGCAGAAGAGACAACTATGTTGAACATAATTTGGTGTTTCTTTTCTCATCAATGAAAGACAATCCCCACTGACATTTTTGTTTTCTTACTTTTGGGGAGTCATTTACTCATATTTCAGAGAAGTGTATGTGTACTTATGAGGACAGTCATGTAAAACATGAGTTCTCTTTAAGCCTCGCATGACATTCACAGCTGTTCTAGGCAGCAGCAGGGAAAGTGGTGACAACCATCACTTGTAAAGCATCTTAACTTACACTCGAGTTGGAAAATAATGTAACTGTGGTGTATCAGCATGTAATCATCTTGATAATTATTTTCTATTTCTGAGTATTATAGGACTCAATGTCTACATATGCAAATAATTGGTTACTGTTGTAATAAATACGAATAGTTTCAGCTTCCAATTCATTCTCTTATGATATCTAGATAATTGAAAAAAAAATGGCCTGAATGATGACAGTCTTTATTAAACACAAATAAAAACAGAAACAAACCAAAGCCAAAAAGCTCATGTAGTAAGAAAAGGCTCAGAATGTGACAGTCTATAATATTTAACCCCAAAGTATTAATACCGTAAAATTTACCCAGCTAGAGCTGTTTCCCAATTTTAATCTCACACACACACACACACACACACACACACACACACACTCCCATGGAAGGTTAAAAAATTTAATTTAACATTTTTGTAGTGCAATATCATAGTATAAAAACTAATAACTGGGACTTAGAGTAAGAACAATGACCTTGAATCACAGTAGAAACCAAGAATTTGGAGCTTGGGATTGAAACCAAGTCCTATCACTAATTAGCTTTGTGATCCTGGGCAAGTTACTGTACCTGTCTGTGCCTGACATTCCTCATCTGCATAATGGAATTAATGATAATAGCATGTGTTTCATGGGATTATGATCAGTAGTAAGTTAATATTTGTAAAACATCTAGAAGAATATCCCCATATCCTAAGTGTTATATTACTGTTCAAATATAAGTAAATGAAACTAGCAAGTACAGCTATGATATTCAATGAATAAAAAATAGTTAAAAAAGAGAATGACCTAGGCCAGGTGCAGTGGCTCATGCCTGTAATCCCAGGAGTTTGGGAGGATGAGGCAGGCAGATCATCTGAGGTCAGGAGTTCGAGACCAGCCTGGCCAACATGGTGAAACTCAGTCTTTATTACAAATACAAAAATTACAGGTGCGGTAGTGCACACCTGTAATCCTAGCTACTCTGGAGGCTGAGGTAGGAGAATTGCTTGAATCCAGGAGGAGAAGGTTGCAGTGAGCCGAGATTGCATCACTGCACTTCAGCCTGGGCAACAGAACAAGACTCTGACAAGAAAAGAAAAGAATAACCTAATTAAAAAATGGGCTAAGTACTTGAATAGACATTTCTCCAAAGAAGACATATGAATGGCCAATGGGTACGTGAAAATTATTCATCACTAATCATCAGTGATATTGAAAACAAAACCACAATGAGATATCACTTCACATCTGTCAGGATGGATAATATGGATAATATCATAAAAACAAAAGGTGAGTATTAAGGAGGATGTGGGGAAATTGGAACCCTTGCACACTGTTAGTGGTAATGCAAAATGGTACTACCACTATGGAAAACAGTGTGGCAGTTCCTCAAAAAATTAAAAATAGAACTACTCCATGATGCAGCAATCCTGCTTCAGGATATTTATCTAAAATAATCAAAATTAAGATATCAAAGATATATGAAATATTATCACTCTTAGATTCACTGCAGCACTATTCACAATAGTCAAGACACAGAAACAACCTAAATATCTGTCAATAGATGAATGGATAAAGAAAATGTATGGGGTGTGTGTGTGTGTGTGTTTACACATTATATGTATACAATATATCTGGGATTATATATTATATACCTATATACGTATATATGAGACTTGTATCTATATATAAATATATATGATACATTTAGACATACACACATCATACATATATTTATATATGATATATGCATCATATATGTACATATCTATATACATGTGATACATATATAATATCTCTATATGTGCATATAAATATATATATATGGGATGTGTGTGTGTATATGCATAAAATGGGACTGCATTCATCCTTGAAAAACAAATAAATTCTACATACACTATGCAACAACATGAATAAATCTTAAGGACGTTATGTTGAGTGAAATAAGCCATTTGCAGAGAAATAAACACTGCATGATTCCACTTACATAAGGTATCCATAATAGTCAAAATAATAGAATCAAAAAGCAGAATGGTGGTTTCCAAGGGCTAGGAGGGAGCAAAATGGGAAGTTACCAATCAGTGGATATAAAGTTTCTGTTAGTTAAGAAGAACAGCGTTAGAGATCTGCTGTACAACATTGTACCTATACTCAATAATAATGGTTGGTAAATTTAAAAATTTAACGGGGTAGGCCTCATGGTAAATGTTCTTGTCACAATATTAAAAAGTGAGAAAATTAAAAAATGACTCCTGAAAATCATATTATTTAAAAAAAAACACGTTTCCACAAACATCATTATTACTTTATAATCAAGTCAGAAACCATCCTTGAAACAAATTCATATTGAGGAATTATTAAGGGGAAAATAGAGATGGTTGTACAGTATGCTTCCCAAATTTAATTAAGTTATATAACAGGAAGATGGAAACAGAATTCAGAAAGCATATCTACCAGCTGGTTCTCCTTTAAGAATGAACATATGAAAAGACAATATTCAGTAAAACTTGAGGAGTTAAGTCAATATTTTTTCTCAGATATTTTGGTAATTATTTTATACCTCTTGGTTGTAATATTCAGAATAAATCCAAAACGAAAAAACACATTTTTTTCCTCTAATATTAGGTCAATAAATAATCGTGACGTTAACATAACTTAAACTGTCATAGTAATATCAACAAACGTTTTAAAAATCATTTTACTTAAAATGCATGTAACAGCATTTTGAACTGCAGTTGTTTTTTGTTTTAAACAATTGTATAAACTCTAAAATACATTCCTACATCATTTGTGCTTTAAACGTGATTTATACTATTTGACAAAAAATTTTGACTGAGGGTTTTCTAAAATTCCTTTCTCATTTAAAAAATGCATGTTATTCTAAGGTACAATTAAGTAAAGAAAAGATAAATGCATACCAAAAAAGAGATAAATTAAGTGAACCATTATGACGTGGTCTTTTCAAAGCAGAAGTGGGGATTAGAAGACTCGAGCTATCTGCAGAACTGCATGTGAGAAATAATACTTCTCTGACATTTCCATCTAATTTAGAATAGCTGTCATTCTAGATAACTAAATCTTTCCAGTGATTCTATAAACATAAACATGCTGGGGATAAGCTCCATATTGTCAGCATGGTTACATCCTTATGACATAGTCCATTGTTTCTCAAAGTAACTAAAATTCTTAGTGAAATGTTAAATTTCAATGAAGGATGAAAATGCTAATACATCACTGCAAATAAATAATGGTTATTACAGCATATGTGGCTCTGGTGAATAGCAGAATTTATCACAATTAAATTAGGAATTAAATATGAGCTTAGGAAAATAATTTGATTATTAGGTTGGATACATACTGTACCAGGCCGTGGATAAGGAATTCTCCCATCATACTGCACCCAACGATGGTCTGCACTTTCCTTATGAGCATACGGACCATTAAAAACTGCTCTGATGTCCGCCATGCTATACACACAAACAGCAGAGCCTTTGAAGATGGAGCTGAAAAAAAAGCAACGTCATTCAATCATTCACTGATGAATTCAATAAACATTGACTGAGCACATACTATCAGTAGGTGCTGTGGACAAAATTTACTTAGCACATTAAATTTGATGAGTACTGTAGACACCATGTGCCTATGTCCTCAAGTGGCTTATAGCCAAGCAATTCTAAACAAGGTGTAAAAATAACTTCATTGCCAGTAAATATGGTAAGCAATGTGGAATATGCATGGGTACCCAGTGTTGGGCTGCCAACTAAGTTTTCAGGGAGGAGGTGTCATCTAAATTGACACCTGATAGATAAACAGAAATTATCTAAAACAAACCCTGGAGGATAAAGAGGAATATATGCATGAAAGATTGTTATATTTTTCTATATGTTCTTCTATTTTATTTAAAGTTATCACAGCGTAGTGCATTTCAAAGAGCTTACAAAATAAAAAGTGATATTATTTACTTTTTAAAAATAATTATATAAATATTTTAATAATAATCCTCTTATTTGTTTTTTTACAATGAATGAATATCCATAAATATTAGTTGCTAAATTACTTATATGATTTTTATTAAACTGATTTTAAAATGTTGAAATAATCTTTTTCTTTTTGGTCCTCCTTAAATTTATGAGTTTATGTATTACAGCAGCTCATCTTATACTGAAAGTAATTATAATTACACAAGATTAGAGAAAGTATTAAGAGGCAAAAAAGTCCATAGGAATTTTTTCAAATTTTTGCAAACTAACAAAAATGAACACTAATCAGATGTCTTTTTATTTTGCTTTATTTCTAGAAATTAAAAGATACTTTGAGTTGAAAACTTTTAATCATTCCCATTTTCAAAAATGAGATCACCCTTTATGATCTAAGAAATATATTAAGCATCTTAGCATTAACAAGCTAATGATCCTCTAGCATGGTAACTCAATTATTGGGACATTAATGGGAACCTTTAGAGAGGTAACAGTAAATAGGTAGGTGGGAGAAAAGTAGCTGCTGAGAGTAGAGGTGGTGTTGCCACAAAAATCACAGAATCTGCCTAGGATATTTTAAAGGTTATGATGCCTCATGCTTAATGGCATTGCCATTATTGCAGGTTAATTATGTCTTCTTGCCGGACAAAGGATGTGATATACATTCCAATGTCACCTTGGTCTTTAGGATGGCATTAAAAACAAAACAATAAAGTATAAGAAGAACAAAGAGCTAACTTGTAACTTCAAACTCTAGGTGGGCGAAACTTAATAGGAGAAAAAAATGAACTATCTTGGGGCTATATTTTCCTGGCACGTATCCGTGCCTTGTGTGTGGAGCACAGTGACTTCAAAGAAAGTGCTGCAATTGGAAAGGTGCCAGTGGAACTGGGATTGAGATACTTGACTAGAGGCACTTCTTATACCTTTTTATATTAGGATATAAATTAACAGAAAAATGGAGTCTAAAATAGCAGCTTCCTAGTATATCATCTTTATTCTCATATTTAAACATTCACATTCTATATCTTATAATTAACCAAATAGTGTTTTGTTTTCTGATATATTCTGAACCACAGTGCATTTCAGTTTATGAATAAGGTATTGTGAACTAAATGAGGATTGTGCCACAGAAAAAAAATTATATTGTGCATATAAATAGATTAAAAATTTATTCACTAGGAGGCAGTAAGACCTTTTCTTCAGTACCAATATCAGTATCTTCAATTCCTTTTATACTGATATCAATATACATTGATAACGATTGAGAGCAAAACTGTGGAAAATATGAAAACTATTTCCAGCAATGTAGGCAGTGATAGGGAACAGGAGTAAGGGTATGCTTTGAACATAGTCAAATTTAAGTTACTGAATTCAATAAAATTAAGGCAGGAGGACCTACATATTATTTGAGAAAGTTTCATAGATGCTAGTACAACCTTTTTTTCTTTTTTTTTTGGGACAGAATTTCCTTTTGTTGCTCAGGCTGGAGTGCAATGGTGCAATCTTGGCTCACTGCAACCTCCGCCTCTCAAGTTCAAGTGATTCTCCCGTCTCAGCCTCCTGAGTAGCTAGGATTACAGGCGCCCACCACCATACCTGACTAATTTTTTGTATTTTTAGTAGAGATGGGGTTTCACCATGTTGAGGAGGCTGGTCTCAAACTCCTGACCTCAGATGATCCACCTGCCTTGGTCTCCCAAAGTGTTGGGATTACAGGCGTGAGCCATCACGCCCAGCGATGCTAGTACAGCTTTTAAGGAAGTCAGAAGGTCTCAATGATAAGTACAGGAGAGCATTATGCAAAAAGAAGACAAAAATACAGGAGTAGAAAATATGAAATTATCTTCATTTTTAATCTCTTTTTTTTTTTTTTACTACTAATAGGCTGCTTCTCTTTGAGCAAGTAATGTAAACATTCTTTGCCTAAATTAGTAAAGCGGTGAAATACTCGTAACAGCCACACCTATCTTTGTAGAGTAACTGGGAAATGATAATAGGATAGCATGTGATAATGTTTTAAAACTTAAGAGTGTCCCATATCATGATTATAGCCTTAAAAATGAACTTAACCATTTTCCCACGTATTTCCTTAGATTTCCTTAGTACTATCACTATGACACCTATCTTGGAATTACTATGATTAATATATGCAAACACCATTTTTTTTTTTTTTTTTTTTTGGTGACAGGGTCTCTCTGTGTCACCCAGGCTGGAGTACAGTGGTATCATCATGGCTTACTGCAGCCTCTACCTCCCAGGCTCAAACAATCCTCTGACCTCAGCCTTCTGAGTAGCTGGGACTACAGACATGTGCCTCCATGCCCAGCTAAATTTTTTTATTTTTATTTTTGTAGAGACTGGGTCTCACTGTGTCGTCCAGGCTTGTCTTGAACTCCTGAACTCAAGTCATCCTCCCCTTGGACTCCCAAAGTGCTGGTATTATAGGAGTGAGCTGCTGAGCCCGGTCTGCATATGCCTTTTGTACACAGAAAATTTATTTTGGGATTTTATCTCACAGATATATTTGTTCCTATGGGGAATGGCATTTGAACAAGATTAGTCACTGAAACATTATATGCAACAGTCGGAGTTTGGAAATAACAGAAATGTCCACGTTCAGATGACTGGATAAACAATTTGTGGTAATTATTATAGCGAATGCTATGCTGGCGTAAAAAGAAAAAACATAATTTTTACATTGATATTAAATGACTTTTAAGGAACATTAAGTAAAATGGTAAAATGAAAAAAAAATGTTTATGACATGCTACTACAAAGGCAGGGACAAAAAGATCCTATAACTATATTGGCTTGCATATATATACAATTCTCTAGAAGCATTAAAAGCATTTTGTTGAACATACCTGGTTGTAGTAAAGACTCCGTATACTACAGGATTTCTTTCATCTCTTGTGGGGAGTAAATATATATCTTCTATTAAAGGGGAAAAATAAATATTTACTCTTATTTTTCAGTATTACATTTGCTTTTTTGTTAATAACACAACTGAAACTCTGAAAATCTAAACAGTTTATAAGATTAAAATAACGGAGGCACTATATTATGCCTTGAGAAATCAAATGTAAGATTTTTTTTTCTCACTGATTATGTAGAGTATGGTACAATTGATAATCTCTAAGGCAGTTTCTAATTAGAAATCTTTGATTTCATAGAAAATACAAACCAAAAAATAAGTAATTTTTACCCTCTAATGTAAAAAAGTTCTGTCCTATAATTGTGTCAAGTTAGTAATTAATTTACCTTTTTTTTCCTTTTTTTTTTTTTTTTTTGATAGAGTCTTGCTCTGTCACCCAGGCTAGAAAGCAGTGGCACGATCTCTCCTCACTGCAACCTCTCCCTCCTGGATTCAAGCAATTCTGCTACCTCAGCCTCCCAAGTAGCTGGGATTACAAGTGCCCACCACCAGCTCGGCTACTTTTTGTATTTTTAGTTAAGAGACAGGTTGAACTCCTGACCTCAAGTGATCTGCCTACCTCCGCCTCCCAAAGTGCTGGGATTACAGGCGTGAGCCACCATGCCCAGTCTCATTTACCTATTTGGTAACCATAAGGAAATAGTTACCCCAAAATCAGTGCAGTATTGACAGTAAGTTATGTGTGAATAATATTCTTTAAAAGATTAAGATGTGAATGTGCTTACATACAATATGAGAGGTCATCCATGATTACTCAATATATACTTTAAGCTTGTAAAATACACAATACTGATGAAATAATTTAATGATATAGATTATCATGTATACATTACATGGCAAAAACAAGAACAAGTTCAAGAAGCTAAAAGCTAATGATGCTAACATTATACACAACCAAAAAAGAAAAAAAATCATTCTAGGACTTGGAAGGAGTTTTTAAGGGAGTGAAGAGAAGTGAAATAGAAGAAGCTGTCTACTGCTTGTGCTTATTCTTTTCATCAACAAGTCGGAGGGACAGTGTTCACCAAATCTCCTGTACTTGCCAGCAGAGGGCATCTGTGGAACAAGGAATACAACTTTTCCTACCTATAGAGGGTAGCTCCTTTCAAAACGAAAGACTGCACGGAGAATGGATGAACTTTGTAGTTTCAGAGCTCATACCTTTCTGTGTCTTGCTGGAGTTTTGTTTCCTTCTCTTACTTTGAGGATTCTTACGAAGAGAAGAGTTACTGCATTACTACGTGTGCCCAGACCTAGAGCACTTCTGTGTACTTTGCGTGTGAATTTCAGTAAGAACCATGCCTGTAAGGTTTGCTCAGCTATAATTAATCAGGCCAAATTGGAGCCAAAGGGAAACAAATGCCAAGTTACTTAATTAGGCAGTAAGGCTTTTCCAAGAAAGAAGGAACTTACGAAGCTCATCAAAGTAAGTATCTGCCCCATCACTTCCAGGAATTGAGCAAATCAATCTGGCCTTAAGAAAAGTCGTCCACTTGTTTATCAGGCTGCGTTGTCCTCCTACATCATTCTGACATGGAAAAAAAAAAAAAAAAGATAAATATTTACCAACACAATTCTTTCACTCACTAAAACTGGTAGCTATTACAGGTATTACAGTGTTTTATTGATGCCATTGTTTACAAAGACACGGATCCAGATATTGAGTCCTTGAACTTTAAAATAAGGGAAAAGATAGTATATGCCCTCAATCTTAAATGTTTTTCTCATAGTTAAATGAATTCAATACAAGCAATTCAGCTCTACTGGATGAGTAGATGCATACAAGGTAATAGTAAAGGCAACTTGAAATTAAATCCCACCTGCCAATTTTTTGCTTCACAACCTGCAAGAGACTATTTATTTTTTTAAGTCTCTATTTTCTCATTGATAAAAAGATAAATCTCTTGAAATATGAAGTCTTTATTTTTATTTATTT
>NW_012121154.1:1961693-2018581 GCF_000951035.1 Colobus angolensis palliatus | reverse complement strand
AAAATCACAGTATTCAATAATTCAGCATAAAAATTTATATTCTCATTTTTAAATTAATATATACCAGTTGATATGGTTTGGCTCTGTGTCCCCACCCAACTCTCATTTTGTAGCTCCCATAATTCCCACATGTTGTGGGAAGGACTCTGTGGTTGATGATTGAATTATGGAGGCGGGTCTTTCCCATGCTGTCCTCGTGATAGTGAATGGGTCTCACGAGATCTGATGGTTTTAAAAACAGGAGTTGCCCTGCATAAGCTTTCTTTGCCTGCTGCCATCCAGGTAAGATGTGACTTGCTCCTCGTTGCCTTCTGCTATGAATGTGAGGCCTCCACAGGCATGTGAAACTGTGAGTCCAAGTAAACCTATTTATTTTATAAATTCCCCAGTTTCCAGTATGTCTTTATCAGAAGCATGAAAACAGACTAATACACCTGTGAACACTGAATAAGTATGATTTTTCGTTCATTTGACTCAACTAGCTCTGCTGTGCTTATGATAAAACTAATTTATTTAAATTACTACTGGAGCCTATCTTTTCCAATAATTTATTTACATTTAAGTATAAATTACATAAAATCATTTATCCTTGAATCAATCTATGTTCTGTAAAGTTAATGAGAAGTTAACTGTTAAGTTTCAAGTCTGAATATCTAGCCACTTTCTTCTTTTATCTCTGAAATTAAACTAAATTAGAGAAAGGCATTTAAATGATTACAACAAACAGGAGAATTTGAAATCATATAAATACTATGCTTGAAGAAAGGGGGAAGGGAAGAAGGAAAGGAAACCAGAGACCAGAGGTATCTTTATAGCCTTAGCACCTAACACCAAGGGCATCTATGGTATGTGATACCCAGAGTGAATCATTTTTTACATTCCTTTCCCACTAAACAAAAGATGCATTTTCAATAATGTATCTGTAAAACTCAGGAACAATTATTATTTTCTTTATTTGCTCCTTAGTTTATAACACACAATTTTAAAATGATAGCTTTGAAATTTAAAAGCACCAACACTCAATAAAATATTTCATGTACGAACTAAAAATTGGCACTTAAGGAACAAACTATCACACCTCATAGTTTGCACTATGTCTCACTGTTTTAAATTTTACATGATTCCAAATCATTATGAACTTACTCTTGGAACATGTGTGTAACTGAGTACATGTGTGCTGGCAGCTGACTATCCTCACAAATATCCATATATACACATATACATATACATAATAGATACACAGTAGTAAACGACAATTTAGACATAATAGATACACAGACATAATAGACATAATAGATACACAGTAGTAAACGACAATTTAAAATCTAGACCGAAAAGACTCTTCTATGATTAGCATATTGTCACTGATACTGTTTACAATTACTGGCATGTGGTGATAATAAAAAGCACAATAATTTTTAGTTGGTTTTTGAATAATTTTTAATTCTTGCTAGACAATGCACTCCCTAAAATTCCCTCCACTCAACTCCTGATATGTCACTAAATCCCTATCGCTGTTGAATGAAGACATGGTTAGTAGTTAATACATAACTAAGAATAAAAGACAAAATTGAAACAAATTTTCAGAATGGTATAGACTAAGGGCCAAGGAGTTTGAGTTTCCTCTAAAATTTCATTATAGTGGGAAAATGGCAAAAGCTTCACTGAAGAGTTGGATTTAATGCTAACTTTTTACAATAATAGATGGGACCAAACTACATACAGAGAAATTGGTTCGGGAAATACACTCAGTCCTGGAAACTAGGGAAAAGGACAATGAGTGGAACAATCCAGCACATCTAGGGAGAATCAGGATAAACTGTGTTTAGTTGAAGACTGAGATCAATTAAAATAGTGAAGGAAAAAGTTATAAAAGTAAATTGGGGTAAGATCAAGGAAAGCTTTAATGCCAGGCCAGAGTGTCTGTATGTTATTAAGTTCACATAAAGAACTACTAAAAAATTTAGTCATTGGCAAGGAAGTTAAATAATCAGTTTCCTTTTAAGAAAATGCATAATATATTCTATATAGTGACTCTCTTATAAAAAATATGTCAGTAATTGCTCTTACATTTATATTTTATACACAATACCTTTATTATGAGTATCTTTGTTAAAAAATAAAGTATATTTCAGTCAGTATTGGATGATTGCAGATGTCTGCATATGCAGACAGATTTATCTAGATATGACTTGTTTTTAATGCCAATATCCTCAGATCATTTATGAAAAGATGTCTATACATTAATAAGAATGAGCAAAAATATTGAATCTTTCTCCTAATGTAACAATGAGTTCCGTATTCACATATAGTAGGATTCCAGTGAGAAGATGTATATCTGGAATTATCAGAAACTAAGATAATTCTAAATAAATTTAAAAATATAAGATATTTCCCCATCTATTTCTTTTTTTTTTTTTTGAGACGGAGTCTTGCTCTGTCGCCCGGGCTGGAGTGCAGTGGCCGGATCTCAGCTCACTGCAAGCTCCGCCTCCCGGGTTTACGCCATTCTCCTGCCTCAGCCTCCGGAGTAGCTGGGACTACAGGCTCCCGCCACCTCGCCCGGCTAGCTTTTTTGTATTTTTAGTAGAGACGGGGTTTCACAGTGTTAGCCAGGATGGTCTCGATCTCCTGACCTCGTGATCCGCCCGTCTCGGCCTCCCAAAGTGCTGGGATTACAGGCTTGAGCCACCGCGCCTGGCCTTTCCCCATCTATTTCATGACCCTTGACTTAGATGTTTTTAAAGTAATATATCTAATCTTTACATTTTTCATCAGCTTTCTAGTTGTGCTAAGAAGAGCACTGGTAAAAACAATTTTATTTTAATGCATTCTTATATATTGATAGTATTTATTAAATTTTCTTTGCCTACATTTGTATGTTTTGAGAGGGTCAGCAGTGAATACTGAAAATAGTGTTGATTCAATAAATATAAACAAAGATATCAGTGATCATGAATATAATGCCAGAGACTAAAGTTTGGCTTACCCAACTCAGAATATGTGCTGAAATTATTTTGTTAAGTGAATACATATATAAGCAGAATATCAGCTTAATGACATTCCTTTAACAGGCATACATAGTATTACTTCATAAAAATGAACAATTGTATCCTCTTTTAAACATTTTACTAAGTAAAAGTGACAATAAATGTTCATTTTCAAACATTTCCTCCCTTTCTATTTATAATTATCACTGATATTTAAGGTAACCATGAGAACATTCTAACTAGTAGAATAATCCTATCTAGATTTGAAGGACAGAGAAGGGATTTATACTGTACCCGCATTTCTTTTAACCTGATTAAAAAAAAAATGAAATTTTTTGAACGAAATAATCTTACCTAATCATCCTACAGCCTTCTCTAGCCTCTCAGAAATAAAAAGATAAAAAACCAAGACAAAACAAAACAAAAAAATCCAAGCCAAAGATGAAAGCCACCTGCTGTCAGAAGGGAAACAAATACAGTTCCCGAGGTAATAGCACTCAGGAATGGATTATA
Organism: Colobus angolensis palliatus; assembly: GCF_000951035.1. NCBI lineage: Eukaryota > Metazoa > Chordata > Mammalia > Primates > Cercopithecidae > Colobus > Colobus angolensis. Next base: position 2,015,078 of record NW_012121154.1, on the reverse strand, counting down.
AGCATTTAATGACTGGATAGTAACTCTTACAGACATCCAGAAGCATGACCTGAGATGGCAAAGTTCAACTCACGAGGAGTTGTATTTCTCCTGCAGGGAAATGTCAGTTGGGTGGATTTTGTTGACCAGTTTCTCAGTCCCTGGATTTGTTTGCATATCCACACAATCTCCTCTAAGAACTTTAAGCCCAGGAGAGGGCTGAAAGGGAGGTAACCACTTTTGTACTAAATTGTCACCTCCTTGCTTGTTTTTGTGAAGTTCTAAAGAATACAACCATCTCACTAACACAATAGATTTATTATTAAGATGTCAAAATCAGCAGTTCTTAGTCACCAGTCACTTCTGTGAGTCTCTACACTGTTTATCATTCACTTTTTGTAGTCAGGTTTCCAAAAGCCTTGACACCCTCTACTCAAAGATGCAGATGAAAGTAACAAAGAAATTATATGTAAACAAACCTGATCACATGAGTTCAATTTGGGTAGTAAGTAGACAGGCTGCCTGTTTTCTTTTTCCTGTACCTTTCTATGTGTTTGTAATATTTCTTACTTTAAAATGATTAATTAAAAAAAGAAAAAATTAAAGACAAAACAAACCACAATTTGCAATACTTCAGCAGCTTTAAAATATAGTACATCTGAGTCGTTTGATTGTATGATGGCTGCATGTTACGAATTACTAAGATCTTCTAATCATAGCATCTACTAATAGGTAGATCAGACTTAAAGCAGGGTAATATGGCATTACATTTTCCTTCTACTGTCCCAGAAAAACTCAAACTCTTATAAATCTTACATAGACATGTACAGTAGCTAGCAGCTGTCACACCTGAACTTTTATTGAGTGTGCCTTTTGACCTTTGGGTCACTATGCTGGGTTCCTCTGTTAAACATGATTTTATCTGTATATACCATCCTCTTCAAGGATCCCTCAGTACTTTATAAACGTTGTCATTTTAACCTATATATTAGATAATAGTGGCTTTTGGAAAATGTAATAATTGACTTTCAGCTCCTATGCTCTTAAATCCTGAAGATTTTATAAAATCAGTTTACAAGATATTTGAAAACAAGTGTTTTGTTAAGCTACTAATTTGTATGCTGAGATTTGTAACCCTATTAATGAGTTTAAGTTGAAGGACACTATTTTCAAATCAATAGAAACTGGATAATGACAAAGTTTAAGAACTGTAAAAAAATAGTTGATGCTAGAGTTAGAGGTTATAAATTATTCTTTGCTTAACATTTAGTTATTTTGCCTAATACTGCTCTTCTGTATCTTTGTGCAAGCAAGAAAATGAAATTCTCAGACTCTGAAAACCATGATATACGCATCCTTTGTGTGCCCCACTCCCTATTCTACCCATTAGTAACACTTATGCTTATAGATTTTACTTTGAATTAATACTACTCACCTTCTTTTGGAGCGTGATATAAATACTACAGTATTACAAAGTAATAAAAACCTATTCCATTACCCAAACTAACATGGAAGCAAACACACAGGCTTCCTGTTGGCCATTTTTACACATTCAACAAATAAGATTAGAGAAATTTAATACTTTTATCTTTTTGATTTAATGCCTGTTATATTTCAATCCATCATTCATATTATTTGCTTGATTTGTCATTCATAATAGATCCCACAGCAACTGTCCAATCTACATCTATCTGTGTTGTCTCAATCTTCACTGGGTTATTTCTAGAGACAGATTTTAGAATATTTCTTTGAAAACTTAGTACAAATGATCTGCATGGGGCTGTATAAATAAATAATAATGATAAGGATAATCCAAACTCAGGGTGGCCTATTCAGAAGGTTGAAACTATGACCATGACATGGTAGAAACAAAAAGTGAAACCTGGCATAAGCCCCAAGGACACTCATTAGAAGTGTATGCCATATATTGAACTTATATTACTATATTGTGAAGAAGATCTTAAATGAGTATATTTCAATACATTAAGTGAACTAATGGAAGATAGTGAAGTTATGCTCATTAAATCAAATGAAACAAACTATGTTGAAATTCACTTTTTAGCCTGTGGGTCTTCTTTTGCAATAGTTGCACTGCTATAACTATGTTTCATGTACTTGGTTCATTGGGATTAAAAAAAAGGGTCTGACCACTAAAAAATAAAGGCAAAAATAATAATATGAATTTTAAAAATAAGGTTGTGAGTTTTCACCTAACCATATTTGGTCGCCAACTCAGGTAAGTTAAGTTGTAGAAACAAATGTAGAAACAACTATGTAACATAGAACATGTAGAAATATAACATGTAGAAACAAATATCTCTTCACTTACTTTCTTTGGCAACTGAAATTATAAGCATTTTTTAATATAAAAAGAAATTTATGGACGCCATTTCTCTTGACTAGAGGAAGATCTATTGGCACTTGCCCTTTATTGTTTTCAAAGGTTTTTGTCCCATTTCTGATACTTAGGAATCCCCCCAAAATTCTTGACATATAATAACACAGAGTCTTTTATCTCACCTACTAATAATCTTGAAATACCTTAGAGGAAATAAAAATATACAAACTCAAACATGTAAGGAAAAGGATAGACAAGAATGAAAAAAAAAGAAAACAACAAAAAACTTTTGTGGCAGGTGTTAAACACACTAAGTTTTAAGGGATAAATTCTATAGAGGCTTTCAACGCAACTTTTTTTTTTTTCTGAAAAAAACACCTCATATTTAGAGACGACTATTTGTGATTTGCTGTTAACGACTAAGCAAACAGAAATGGGGAGCATGTTTTTCTAACTACTTCAGAAACTCATAAAAATTATTGGAAATACAGGACTGGTGTAATACACTATCCTAAACAACTCAGTTTCTAAGATTTAGCACATTCAATTAGGTAAATCTAGGCATGTGAAGCAGTCCTTTTCAGGTAGAATCAGAGTTGATTCAATTAAAAAAAAAAGAAAAAGCTGTAGCAAACAGTATAAACCCTTTCCTAGGAATTTCTCAGACAGGAAAACAGATGGAAGTGAAGCAAAAGCACATCTGTAACTCGTGGGCACTAAATCTCTCATTTAGGTTGTAAGTGACATGCTGAAAGTAAGCACAAAAACCACAGCTCAACAGAGATCAATAAATACGGAAAGTGTCATAGGCCTAAAAACACAAATCTTCAAAGGCAGTAATTGTCTAAATAGGACCATATATCAAAATAGACAATGCAAGTGGAATTGAAGCAAAGGGCTATTAATGAGACCCCCAGGCAAGTTATGTGAAAGGGCCATCCAAACTGAATTCCTGGCATAGGGAAAGGAAATACTGCAAAACAAAAAAGAGAATTGGCATAAACTACAGCTGGGATCTGGAGTAGACTCCTGTAAGTATAATGGACAGCTCTTCCAAAAATGAATAGAATTAAAAAATAATGCAAAACAGCGTTGAAGTGAAAAATTGAAAGCAAGTCTCACTGAAGGAACTAGTATTTCCACCCATTGGTTTAAAAGGTGGTTCTTGAAGGGAAACACACACACACACACACACACACACACACACACACAGAGTAATAAACATCACACAGTCATAAATAGTGGTATTTTGAAAGTACTAACTTGCAAAGTAAATAGACACAAATCTTTTCATTGGGTTTGTTTCATGTGGTTTTGGTTGTTCATTCAATTAGCATTTAATACCTCATCACAAAGATCTGTGTTATTTACCATCTACGAGAGCAGTTATTTGGGGTGTAAGTTGCACCATTTTGTGCTTCAAAATATTGACTGTTTCACAAAATGGAAGAATTGTAGAGCTTGACAAGGACTTTAGAAATCCTTCAAGGTGAAACAATTTATTGGAAAAATAGAGTAAGTTGTTTGACTGGAAAGTGGGAACACTACTAAAAATAATTCATTAGAAAATGTGCTCTACCATGTACAATTATAAACATTAAGTTTAAAAGATATTCTGTGGATGAAGGTACTTATTCTCCTCAGGCTCTCACTGAGCAATATTGCCAAGTAAAGTTATCTTTTAAGTCAGTTTATTTATTGTGTCTCTCTTCATTGATATCCCTTGACCAAAATTTGCATTGTTCAGATCATTTATGCAACTTTATCCAAATACAGCTCCAAATTACTTTGACTGTGTTCAGAAATAAGATCAATCTTCAAAGCACAAAGTCTCTTAAAGATAAAGAAAAATAATAATGGTAACTCCAGCCTTTAAAACTAATAAAATGACATATCTTATCTTTGGTAACTAACCTGCCCCTAACACTGCAAAATACACACACCACTACCATGAACACCAACTTCTTCCACTCCTAAGGACAGGTACATTGATCTGGCTCCAAATGTATGTATGATGTGTGTGTGTGTGTGTGTGTGCATGCGTGTGCACATGCACGTGTGCATATGTGTGATTGCTGGGATTAAATTCACTGTAGTGTGACCAGATATTTACATTATTTATTCGTCAATCTCTTATGGTAAATTGTTGCATGCTTGTAAACTTAGATATCTAAGTTACCCTTGTTTTTGGTAACTTCCTCAGTTTCTGTCACATCCAAATTCATATGATCTCATTAAAGCCTTACATTTGTTTGGTAAAACAGTCATGGAAGCAATAGGTCCCTAGTGTTCTCATTTGTTTAGGTTAAGAAACTGAGAGAATGAGAAGTAGAGCAAAATGTAAGCCTAGATCTGATTTTAAGTTGAACATTCATATACTCCAGGCAAAGGTCATTGATGATGTCTTTACTGCCAAATCTAACACCTAGTCTTTAATCGTAATCTTACTTGACCTCTTTTTGATAGGCGACATTTTTGACAGCTGCTTTCTTCTTGAAGCAGTCTTTTCCCCTGACTTGTGACAACACTCTTCTCCAGTTTTTCCACTCAGCAATGACACCATTCCACTCTGCAAATTGCCTTTGCAGACATTTTTCTCTTCTATTTCTTAAATGTCATTGTCCCTTTGGATTCTATCCTTGCCCTTTGATCTTGCACTACAAATCTGTCTGAGCAATGTCAGGCACTTCCATAACTTCAAGATCGGCCAGTATACTGGGAATTTTCAAATTTATCAGTCCAGAGACTACTGAGCCTCAGGTTATATTTTCAACTGGCTATTGAGTCCCCATATCTCAGAACCACATGAAGTTCTTCATGTCCAAATATAAAAATCTGTGCTCATAATTTATTTTTTGTTATTTACTGTCTCATATCAAAATATGTATCTGTGCACATGTTCCTGGTCCATGCTGTATCTTCTAGTAATCACAATTACAAAGAATAAAAGGGTACTTGTCTACAAGGTGGGTATCAAAATCTCTATGATGGGAGAAAGAGAATTAAAATGCATTAAAAAATTTAGCTCATGAGTCATGCCAGTCATATTTGAAGACTAACATCTACATGGCTATTGGATAGTGCAGGTGTAGAACAAATACCATCATTACCAGAATGCTCTATTGGTCAGCCCTATGTATACCAGGCAAATAATAAAAGAGCAGCAATAAAGTGAGGACTTTATAGAAATCTACATATACTTTCTACCTGAACTATCTCTTCAACTTACTCTTAGTGCTTATCTCTTTGTTCCTGTTGTCTTTAGGGAACACCCTAACAGGTTCTCCCAGTCACAAATATTTCTCGATCCAGATACATTCTTCAAATTGCTGCTAACTGTATTTACCTATCTTGTCACTTCTCTGCTTAAAGCATTTTATAATCCCTCATTGACTACAGGATAGAGTTCACACTCACTAACATGGAAACAAGACTTCTTATCAACGAATTTACCACTCTAATCTCAAAAGTCATTGCTCCCCAGACACATCCCTTGAATTCCAGTTACAACAAGATTTCACTGTTCTATAAACAAAAAATAAAAACAAACCAAACCAAAAAAAAAAACCAAAAAAAACTGTCACCACGCTGCCTCAAATGCCTGGCCTCCATTCGTTAATGTTGTTCCACTTCCTCATAGAACTCAACTAAAGCACCACTTCCTTCGTTTTTGGGCTTCGCCAAATTCTTAGAGTTCTCAGCTCATAACTCTATCACATCACATTATGATTATTTGTTGATATGTCTATTGCCCCCACTATACTATAAACTTTGAAGGAAAAGGGACAGTGGTTGATTATTTACACTAATTGTCTAGTATAGTGCGTTTTGCACAGAAATTATTTTATATTTTGTTGCTGTTGAAAAATGAGATGATAAAATAATAAACAAAAGAGTTATAAAATTGAGAAGATTTACCCTTGTTCTGCGAATAATCCTTTACCCATTTTTATATAATGTTTCTCTATTGCCAAAGCCTTTTCCCCACCAATCAGAGTTTACTACTTAGTCTAATAATAATATCTTTGACAGGTCAATAAAACGAGTTTTACAAGTCAATAAAACAATTGTTTTACAGTTAGTAGCTGAAGATGAAGGGAGCTCTTAAATTGTCAGCAGTTCTTTACTGTGCTAACGTATTCAATGAAACATGAAAACAAATGAACAACTATAACAGCAAGAACAACAAAACCTGAGTATTTCCAAATATGTTCTGTGGGAATATGCTGATGGAACATATAGAATAAAGGAATCTCATGTTACTAAAAAATCTTTATAAATTCAGTGAAGCATACAGAGTTTACTCTTAGTTTCCTCTAACGTGATTTGTTGCTTCTTAGATCTTTACTTGTACCTATTGAACTCAATTTTGTTTCACAGCATAGAGGTGCATTCTGTTATTATTTGTCAAAAGAAAAAACAATATTATAATGACGTTGGGGGGAAGAAACAGCAGAAAAGAATAAGTTTCAAATAATGTCAAAATAATCTTTTTTATGTGAAAATAAGATACCACAGCAACAATGATGCTGAGGTCTTTTTAAACTATTGCTAAAGTTGTTATGGTTTTGTAGGACATCTTGTCATATTTTAAATAAAGATTTTCAGTCATTTCTCATGTTGTCAGTGAAATCTCCACTTGAAAGTGTTCACTTTTTGACACAATTTCATCTTAGATTATTAAGTTAGAAACATAGGCAGCATGTGATGCAACTAAGAAACTGTAAGGAAAGCATTTAGAAGCAAAACATTGTAGACATTTGACAAATGGATTATATGTACAGGGAGAAATTCTGAAGACGTGTTCATTTAAAAGAATGATTGAGTAGAGATACACTAATTAATGAAGAACCTCTATTTTTTTAAAAGTAAATTCATCCATTATATATTCTTTTTGGGTCTCACAATTTGTTAGCTTTTTAACCAAGAACAATAGCATGACAGAATCTTGCTGTGTGGCCTCAGAGGTTTTGTGTGCATGTGTGTGATGGGAAAACTCATTTACGACAATTTTCTCTGCCTTTCCAGTTCTCTAGGTGTTTTTTCATAATATAAATAAAATATTACATGTTGATGTTTAGAGAATAGGTTATAATTTTAATATAAGAATTTATACATGGGGCAACTACATTTTTCTTTAATACATTTCTCCACCTCTGAGATTAACTTTCAGTATGTTTATACTAGGGTAAGACATTACTTTGTTATAAATACATTTCTGTTAAATGGATTATATTTATCAAGAAATAAGTATTGAATTGGTGCACAAAATATATACTTACTTGCTATGTATGTTCATCAGAAAGTGACTCTTGAAATTCATTTAATTGATTGTAAATCCCTCATTCTTTATTTAACAGAGCTCATTTATACAAATAATGTCAACCCACAACACAGCTTTTCAGGATCAGGATACTGTTGCTGTAAGGCATGCTTCAATACACTAACACACTAGGACTACTCCAAACAACAGGCATTCATCTCTAGGCAAGAGGCTTCAAGAGAAATTACTGTGAATTCTTAGAGTCTGAAAGAATGAGAATGCTTTTTAGAGAATCTGTACCCTGGGGGTGAGGGGATCAGTGGGAGACAGCATTATTGGCTAGGACACTAGGTAAAGAATGATCTGGGCTCACAAGTTGGCCTCATTCAAAAGCCATGTTTTCATTAGCACTTTTAAGTGCAATGATGGTTTGTATTTCTGTCCCCGAAAGTGTTCAGAAGCCTGAGGGTACAGATTGAAACAAAAACGTGATAGGTTCAGATGGAAGAAAATGAAAAGTTTGTACAAGACCGAATAAAGCTTCCCGCTGAGAGTATTTATTAACAGCTCTTCCCCTTAATAACTGAGTTGATGCTAAAGGTGTATATTTAAGAAAAGTTATTTCAGTGGAGACAAATCTAAGCGAAAAATAATATACTGAAGTCAAAGTATGATTATAGTAGCATTATTATTCCATAAAGCTTGTATTCAATCAAAAATAGAAGCTTCTCATAGAGTATCTGTGCTTATCTATAATTTACATAAAATAGCAAGATTAAAAACTCATTGCAGTTTTCTTCAAAATAAATATTTTTCCTTGTGCTTATTTGTTTTTTCCTCTTTGCCTCATTTTCCCTCAGAACCTAATCTAGATTACAGGTCTAGAAAATATTTAATAGAGTAATAATATAACAAAATTTCAGCTTATTTGATACATGTAATGATATATAATTTTACATGTGTGATGTGCATGATGATAAAAATATAGAATATACATCTGATGATACTTAAATTACTCTAGGGATTACATTAAGTTACTTTCATTTGGATTATTTAACATTATATAAAAAAATGTTAAGCTCCAGGGATCAGGACAATGCAATGATGTTACTGGGAATAGCAATCACTGGCAAAGGTATAGCCCTTCAATAAAAGAAATAAGCTGTCAAAGATGTGTAACTCACACCAGGGCAACAGTCCAGGCACTGTTGGAAAACAAACTGTAATGTTTGAAAAATGTGAATTCTTTTCTTTTTCTTTCTTTTCTTTTCTTTTTAACATTTGGATCTCAAAAATTACACATCTAGGGTAGTATGAATCATACCATTTATGAATAATGGGCATTAACTTTGACTTAAACCTTGCATGTTGTTTTCATATATATATGCTTTAAGTAATATATTATGTATATATACTATGTATATAGGTATGTATATATGTTATGCATATATGCATGTATATATGTATGTAATATATTATGTATATATGTATGTATACACACACATACATATACATATATATATGCTTTAAGTAAAACATATAAATATATCTTGCCTTACAAACTCTTCCAACTCGAGAAAGAATGGTTTTATCAGAGGTACTGCCTTCTTGAGATGATTCACGAAAGAAGAAATATATTTTATCGTCATCTGGATTGTAGGTGTCTGGTATGGGGAAAGTTCCAATAAATTTTGCTCCTGTTTGAAAGAAAAGAAGCTATAAATTAAGATGCTGAAACAATCCAGTGATCATAGGATGGTGATATTTCCATGTAAAAGCAATTAGCAGTAGGATTTTAAAAAAATGAACTATGGGCAGGATGTGGAAAATGAGATGTTGTATATAAATGAACATGACACAATGTATAAATATGTATCAGCATAGAGGTACTGAACAAGTTCTCCAGGAATTCCCGAGAACAGGTGAGAACATGACTAGATTAAATTACTTGTAGATCTTTTCAGATATGGAGATACTATGATTTTATATTCTCTTTCTATATAATGAAGTTTTTAACCACCATGTATTTCTTTTTCTGTTTTTCATTAGGAGACTAAATTTTATTTTTAAAACTATTCTTCACAACTGAAAGCTACAACAAAGGGCAGAGGTTGCATATTTCATATTTGAGTGCTTGTAACTTACTGTTCTCAAACATTTATTGTCTGTTCTGCTTATAAATATTTAGTTTCATGAATATTCTGGAATCATGGCTCAATTCCTCTTTTATCATTATGAGTAGAGGCAGGGTTATGTTAGCAAACATAATAAAAAGCACATTGATATTGTTGACCATGAGGTTCTGAGGTCCAGGTGGAGTAGGCTCTGTTTATTTCAATTTTTTTGTTCACCTACGTAAGAGATTCTGTTGCTGCCCCTCTCTGCCTCTCATCCTCCTATCTTTTACTGATGGATTATAAATTACAGTTGGTAAAGGTATATACTGTTGATTTATAATCAGTTAGATAGGATGTGTCCTTTGAATTATGTCTCTATTGGTGGGGCATGATAAGATTTCTCTGAGGCAATAACTTTTTTTTTTTTAAATCTTCTTTTCCTAACTGAGTACCCTTTATTTCTTTCTTTTGCTGATTGCCGTGGCCAGAACTTCCAATACTATGTTGAATAGGAGTGGTGAGAGAGGGCATCCTTGTCTTATGCCGGTTTTCAAAGAGAATGCTTCCAGTTTTTGCCCATTCAGTATGATATTGGCTGTGGATTTGTCATAAATAGCTCTTATTATTTTGAGATACATTTCATCAATACCTAGTTTATTGAGAGCTTTTAGCATGAAGGGCTGTTCCATGTCCTTTGCAGGGACATGAATGAAGCTGGAAACCATCACTCTCAGCAAACCAACACAAGAACAGAAAACCAAACACCGCACTCTCCCACCCGCAGGTGGGAGCCAAACAACGAGAACACACGGACACAGGGAGGGGAACATCACACACCAGGGCCCGTCTAGGGGTGGGGGACTAGGGGAGGGATAGCATCATGAGAAATACCCAATATAGATGATGGGTTGATGAGTGCAGCAAACCACCACGGCACATATATACCTATGCAACAAACCTGCACGTTCTTCACATGTACCCCAGAACCCAAAATACAATAAAAAAAAAACACACTCTAAGAAATCTTCTCACTTAGTGTCCGGCCACAAATAACAATCATATGGTGGCCAAGGTTAGAGGGCTCAGTCTGTGGTCAGTGTTAGGGGTTCAGTCTGGAGCCAGGGTTAGCTAGGTGCCAGGGGACACATTGAATGATTAGTTCAGGTTAATCCCCTCTTAACATTTTCTGTACCCCAGAAGGGTATTTACTTTTATGATCCACCATCTACCACATTCTACTCAGAGAACACAGCCCTGAGGGAAGGGATCCCTGAGCTGGAAGGTGGAGGGCAAAGGAAGGAGGAGGTGAAGTCAGAAGCAAGTCCAGGCTGGGGTAACACATGCAGCAGCTGCGACTGTGGGAAGCTCAAGTAACCACCATGTCTTTCATAAAAGGCTTAGGAAATAGTAAATATCTAGCACTGATTTTGACATATTGTGATGTATTTTTTTTTTTTTAATTTTCATTATACTTTAAGTTCCAGGGTACATGTGAATAACGTGCAGGTTTGTTACATATGTATACTTGTGCCATGTTGTGTGCTGCACCCATCAACTCATCAGCACCCATCAATTCATCATTGATATCAGGTATAACTCCCCAATGCAATCCCTCCCCTCTCCCCCCTCCCCATGATAGGCCCCAGTGTGTGATGTTCCCCTTCCCGAGTCCAAGTGATCTCATTGTTCAGTTCCCACCTATGAGTGAGAACATGCGGTGTTTGCTTTTCTGTTCTTGGGATAATTTGCTGAGAATGATGGTTTCCAGCTGCATCCATGTCCCTACAAAGGATGCAAACTCATTCTTTTTTATGGCTGCATAGTATTCCATGGTGTATATGTGCCACATTTTCTTAATCCAGTCTGTCACAGATGGACATTTGGGTTGATTCCAAGTCTTTGCTATTGTGAATAGTGCCGCAATAAACATACGTGTGCATGTGTCTTTGTAGTAGAATAATTTATAATCCTTTGGGTATATACCCAGTAGTGGGATGGCTGGGTCATATGGTACATCTAGTTCTAGATCCTTGAGGAACTGCCATACTGTTTTCCATCATGGTTGAACTAGTTTACAATCCCACTAACAGTGTAAAAGTGTTCCTATTTCTCCACATCCTCTCCAACACCTGTTGTTTCCTGATTTTTTAATGATTGCCGTTCTAACTGGTGTGAGATGGTATTGTGATGTATTAATACTTTGATGAATTTTGTGTAATTGCCCTAGCGGTATAAAAATGGAAATAACCAATAGTATTTTGTTCAAGTTCAATATAGCAGTATAGGCTCTAGATAAACTTTCTGAGTTTATATCTTTTCTCTGCCACTTACTGGAGTGGTGACTTTTGACACATTATTTATCTTTTCAATGACTCAATTTACTCATATGTAATATAAGACTACCAATGTCATCTACCTAATAAGATAATTTATATTATTACCAAGTGAATTTATATGTGTGTATATATAGCATTCATATACATAAAGCATCTATATAAGCATAAAATTCCTTTTTATATGTGTATATATGCTATATATAGCATTTATATATAGCATTTTATATATATACCATATACATAACATTTTATATATAGCATTTATATATGCTATATACATAGCATTTATATATATAGCTTTATACAAGCATTTAGCTTTAACACCTCCAGTATTCCCCCCAAAACAATTTTTACAATACAAAAGCCAATGTTTACCAGAGTTCTATAAAATCAACAATGACTGAATAAACAGAATAAGGCTATTTATGGTATATATTAGTTAAAAGGTAAAATAAATAGCACTTCAAAAAATATCTATGCTTTTTCCTCCTGCCACCCAATTGATGTCATACTGAAATTTATATAGCATATATATATACAGCATATATATATATATGTATAGCATTTAGCATCAGGCAAAGGCTGATTATACAATAAGTGTTTAATAAATGTGATTTATTATTAATATAGTTATGAGGCTGATAAGCATTATCATTATGATGACAATAGAGAGGGATTAATAGAAAATTTAGTACATCCACGTACTTGTAAAAACAATATGTCATTATTAAAAATTTACTAGATCTTTATGTACTGACCTGGAAAGATGGCCATAATATATGTACAGTGTAAAAATGTTCGCAATATGATAAACCTCTTTTCACTGTATCAGTGATAAATCTATTTGTGTTTCTAAATCCTTGTTTAAGAGGTATTGGGCATTTTAAGTCTTGGTTTTAAATAACTGTGAATTAGCCAGGTAACAGATGTGTAATAGGATGATATTAGTTCAGAAATAATTGGATTAAAGCAAAGAAGACAGACAGTATGGTTATTGAGAAATGAAGGAAAGACTTTAAGTAGGAAATGAGTGGCACTTGGAAAGAAGCACAGAGCACTGGTTTTTTAAGAAGTAGAAGCAAGAGAAAAGAGAAGCCAGAAAGGTTTAAAAGAAAAATAAATTGGCAGGATGTGAAAAAGATCAATATTGTCTTTTCTAGAGTTTTGCCTAGAGCTCTGATTGCTGTGTGCCCCATGTGTAATGAAAATCACTCTCCTGCAAATGCACAGTAATTGGCCAATATCCCAATAAAGAAAGCTTCACAGTAGCCTTTTTCAATAGACAAAAGTTAATGTTGGGGCTGGGTGTGGTGGCTCATGCTTATAATCCCAGCACTTTGGGGAGGCTGAGGTGGGTGGATTACTTGAGGTCAGTAGTTTGAGATCAGCCTGGACAATATGGTGAAACCCTGTCTACTAAATATACAAAAATTAGCCGGGCATGGTTGTGCACATCTGTAATCCCAGCTACTTGGGAGGCTAAGGCACGAGAATCCCTTGAACCCGGAAAGCAGAGGTTGCAGGGAGCCGAGATCACACCAAGTCACTCCAGCCTGGGTGATAGAGAGAGAGACTACGTCTCAAACAAAACAAAACAACAACAACAACAACAACAAAAAGTCTCAGCCTCTCTGGGTTGGCCGTGTGTCTCCCATCCAATCTCTTCTTTGCTTTAATGCAAAGCTTTGAAAGGGAAAGAGAGGAGGGAAATACATTCATGAACTTTCTTCTCCTTATTCTATATTATTTTCCTGTTTTGTTTTGTTTGTTTTGTCGGTAATTTAGAACTTCAATGGACTTTTTATATTCTTGATAACCTCACTTTGGTATGGTTTTTCAAAAACATATAAAAATAAAACTTTAGAAAATCACATAAAGTATTTATTTTTTTCTAACTAATCTCAAATTGGCAAGGTCAATTAACAATTCCATTCAACGTCTCTCCCCACCCCCACCCGGCCCTCTTTCAAATTATTAGTAAATCACAAACATTTGGTTTTAATCACTGAGCAAAGTAAAAATCTTTTTTTTTTTAATCTCAAACCAGTACTTCAGATTTTTTATTTGAATATGTTTTCTTTTAAAAAGCAACTCTTGGTGTGGCTCACACCTGTAATCCCAGCACTTTGGGAGGCTGAGGCCAGCAGATCGCCAGGTCAGGAGATCGAGACCATCCTGGCTAACAAGGTGTAACTCCCTCTCTACTGAAAATACAAAAAATTAGCCAGGTCTGGTGGCAGGCACCTGTAGTCCCAGCTACTCAGGAGGCTGAGGCAGGAGAATGGTGTGAACCTGGGAGGTGGAGTTTGCAGTGAGCCGAGATCACACCACTGCACTCCAGCCTAGGTGACAGAGCGAGACTCTGTCTCAAAAGAAAAAAAAAAAAAAAGGAACTCTTTGTGGGATCAAATTGTTCTATAAATGTGAGATTTGGGTTTCTGAAATTTAAGAAAACAGAGAAATAATGTATTTATTATATTCAAGGAACTTAGTGCAAAAAAAGAAAATTATTGAATTAATGCAAGAATTAATAACAACTGATACTCTGTATCAAACCAAGTATAATCTGGATTAAGGAAATATTGACAAATGGTCAAGACATGGCTAAGGAGAATGCCTAGCCATGATTTTTCCCACTGACTTAAAATGATATTACAACAATGAACAGACAAAAACAACCAACTGGAGGTTCCCACAAACACAGACCAGGGATGAATAAGAATCTACAGAACTTTTTGAATTTACAGATGTTTAAATCCAGTGCTGCCAAACTGGATGGAATTCTCTAGCTGAACTGCCATGTGTATTTCAAACATATACAAATACAAAAATAAATAAAACCCTATGTATACATGGAATGGGAAAAAGATACATTTAGACTCATTAATCAAGGTCAGTAATACAATTGTATGGATGGACAGGGCGGTATGGGGAATTAATAATAAATTCTTAAGTAATATAAATGGGAAAAAATACATAAAACTGAAACCATGCAGAAATTATAGGAAATGATTGGCTTTCCTTATCTTCACAAATATGTAGAATTAAAATTGGTATTAACATTAGTAGAATTTATCGTGGCACTTACATATAATTAATATAGAAATTACACATGCAGCATGATGGCCCTTGAAATTTTAGTGTCCTGTCAAATCTACAAAATTATTAAATTGAATTTATAATTTAAAAAATAACATAAGGGTGCAAAGTATATAGAATCTCCTCTCTAGAGAGAAAAAAAAAAAAATCAGAACTCAGTGATTTGAAACAGAAAAACATAACAGTTAAAAGGGATACCAATATGAAGGAGAGAGTCGCTTATAAAGCTTTCCTCAGTCACTCAAATGGGAGAAGGGGTTCCATGAACTGATTGCTGTTCACTTGTTTTCACAGTTCAATTAAAAGAAAAAGGGCAGAATAATAAAATAGAATAGAAAGATAAAAGATGTCTAAAAGGAGTATAAATAAATATGGCAATTCATTGTCATATTGTAGAAATGCATAGGACAATCCATTTAGGATATGAAAAAAGTCATCCAAGTGTTGACAGGAATGGCTATTTGACATGGCCAATAGGTAGGCTATGACACCAGTCTATGTTTCAGAAATTTCCGTATGACATCAATGAGGTGGGAGGAGGAAAGAGCATGGATAATTTTCCAAGCGATATTGATTTTACCTTTCAACTAATGTATACCATAGTCTTATTTGTTTATTCAGTCATTATTGATTTTATTGAACTCTCTTTTAAATATTGGTTCTCTTGCCAGCACTGTAAAAAATGTTTTAGAGGGGAATACTGGAGGTGTTAAAGCTAAATGTTTATTGTATAAAGAAATTTAATTATAAGAAAAAGAGTTAGTATCAAATAGTGCTTTATTCTGTAATTTAAACAGGAAGCATACTTGAGAGTTAAAAATAAATACAAGTTGCAAGAACAGAATTTCTTTCTTGTAGATTCTGTTGAGATCCAGTCTTAGAACTCTGATGTTAGTATTTTATGACAGAAGCTCTTCCTGATTTGTTGCCAAATTTGGGTAAAAAGAGGTATCATTTAATCAGTACATACTTGATGAATTTAACAATTTAAAATTATACCATTAGGCACCTGGGCTTTATTATAGCACATTTTCTCCATTTGGCATTTAAGTACATGCCCCAAAAGGAATGCAGTTTGAAATCGTGCATTTTCAGATGAACTTCTAGCATGACACCAGAGGCAATGCCAAAAGAAAATGGCATAAACTCATGTGGCCTGCAGCACACAATACTTCCCTTTCTCCCTATAAACCTCTTTTCACCCAGATGAGCACACTAGCATTATTTAACAAACAGTGAGTTCCTAACTTCCTTTTACTACTTCTTATAGTCTCATTTCCCTATTACTATTTTTTAATGTTCTCCTTTCATGTGGAAGGAGAGTTTACAGACAACAGATCACCCCAAGAGAAACTTCAAATGAAAACTGTCTCCATATGTTAAAAATGAAAATTTAAAACAAAAGTTCTCATCTATTCCAAGAAAGAAAACAAAAACATCTGCTTGCATCTGAGGCGTTATTGCTTGCTTTCATCTTCCAAGTGGTCACACTTCTTAGTTTTATCCTAAAATTGTAACAAAAGCTCAACTGCATTTGAGTAAACACCCTAGTCTGCATCTATATTCCTGTTTCCTATATGTTTTAAGATTAAGTTGATAAATCAAAGTGTGGAACCATCAGTCTTCATTTAGAAATGCCCATAAAAGTACTGTAAAAAACACTTTTTACAACTTCACATGAAAACTGCCTCAAAGATGAAAAAATTTCATCTTTGCCATTTTGTATACTCCTCGTAAGGTATTTGCTAGATGGATTAGTATCTTAAGGAAGGAATCAGGATTCCTACTTCTTAAGTCTTGAAACTGGATTAAACAGTCCTAGAATAATTCTGAGAAGGATCCTTGTACTGTTAAGTGGTTAGCTGATCTCACTCTGGTTAATGCCAAGTGGGGCACAGAACACAATATGGCATGCACACATGTATCAAGAATTTTAAACTCCCTAAATGCTTCAGTGATAAAAATGGATTTATAAAAGATTCATGTAGCATCGTATTAAAAATTATAATTCTTTAGAAACTGCATCTTAACAGTTAAATATTCAGTTGTCGCACTTCATCTGTATTCTCTCCCCTCCCACTCCTGACTCCAGACAGATGACCCCATTGACTTTGGACCATAGGCTGACTGTATCTGGAAAATGGCCATTTCTCATAAAGGACAGAAATGTCCTCTTAGCAAGCCAATATTTTGTCTGAGTCCATCAGATCCCTCTTCATTATAAGAATATCATCATTTCTATAATTTCTCCCCTTACTCTGCCCTAGTTTCTGTGGACTGGGAAACTCCTGAATGACTGAGTCTCCTGAAGCATTGTGCTCTTCTAGCTCTGGCCTGCCTTTCCCTCAGCAAACATCTGACTGGCTGCTTGCACTTTCCCTGCTTTCCCTGGCTCCAGCCAGATTGCCTAGGTCTCCCTCATTGCTTGCTGAACTCCATTTTCTCTATCTGTCCTAATTCCTGCTACCAGACCCACATCCTTGGTTTGCTGTTGCCCTACATGGCATGTACATATGGCCCAGTTTGTAGTGAGGCTGCAAAGAGCAGAGGATATGCCATCAAAAGAGTAGATTTTGAGCTGATGAACTGTATCATACAACGGAAATAATACAATGTAGGGGGCTAGATACACATATTCGGGCTTCAGTCTCACCTCTACTTGCTGTTTAACTATGAACTATTATCTGACATCTAATATATAACCAAATGTAAACTGCAAATAGTAATTCTCTCAGGATTATAACAGTCAAGTAAAATAGCACTTTAAAAGTGCCAAAGATAGGACTAGCATGGATATTATATAAAATAAATTTGAATGGGAAGAGATGAGAGATGGGGAGAGCAGTTAGTAAACAATAAAATGGTGGCAATAAACCAGAGATGAAGTAATGAAGCCCTATAGGAAAATGGTAACCATAGAAAGAACAAGGTCAGCAGATATTTTCAAGGAAGTAAAAGCTCTTAGCGATAGATTAGATAAAGGAGAGGAAGAAGAGGAAGGAATCAAAGATAACTCCAAGGTAACTGGGTGGATGAAGTTAAGAAAGTTAAAATAGATAAAAATTAGAAAATGGATATTGGAGGACAGATTTGAAAGAAGAAACAGGATCTATAACATTCACAAGATTTTAGACTTTAGATCCAATTAAAACAAAGGGTCATTAAACCACTTGTAAAAACCTTAAAGCAATTTAACAGCACAGTCAAAACTAAGGCTTACATATCTTGATTTTTATATAAAACAATAATCTTTTTTCTTTTAATCTAGAATGAAAATGGAAGTCATCCAAATAAATTATTTTTAAGGCCACTTAGTTACAGGAAAAGGTTGGAAATACAATTTTAGGAAACACTGGAACACAGGAAACAGTGGAAACTATTCGGATGGATGAGCTCACAGAATTATGAGGTGTAGAGGGAGAGAATGAAAAGGCGGTCAATAATACAAAATGCTAAAGAGATGGTGGAGACTCACACGGCATTCAGGTTTTAGCCCCACTTCTACCTCCCACTGCTACCTTCAGGAATAATAATGATCATGATGATATTGACATTAATTCAGCTCTTAAAATTATCTTCTAATAGACTTCCCGATATGATTTAATTTAATCCTTATAACACCCTGTAAATAGATTCTATTGTTAATAGATTCCATATTTACAAACAAATAATTTGAATGGACATTAAAGTTTGATCAAAGTCACCACTCAGGAACTAAGCACAAATAAATAAGTTCCACAGAAACAAAGCTATAATTTTGGTCTAAACTGGGACACTTTTAAGAGTAAAAGAACAGAAGCAAACTGAAAATGTCCTGGGCAAAGTAGGTCATATGATCACCCTGGCTTTAAACTGCTAAGCAGTCTGCCTTGAATCTCCTAGGATCATAAAAGTCAGTTTTTCTGCATCATAATTATTTACTTGAATTCGGTCAGTTGAGACTTCCTCTACCATTTGCCTCTTCTCCTACCTTCAATTTCCTCCATTCTACTGGCTTCTTTAATTGCAAATTTTCCCAGCATCCAAATCTCTTGAGCCCTGCCTCATGTCCTTGGATTCTTCTATTTACAAGCCAGTATATTCTCTTTCAAATATTCTTTGCAGTATATTCTCATGCCCATCCCCACTTCCACTACCTTTGTTGCTGTCCCTTTCTCATTTCCCTATTTTCATGCAATGGCCTCTTGTCTCTCTGTCCTCGTCCTTCTTTAGTCTTCCATTCATACTATTAAAAAACATGCTATTGTTTTTGTAAGTTACCTTTAGAAAAACACAGTTCTGACTCCTTGATTAAAAAGTAAGCCATCATGGTTTCAAGATAATATTTACAGCTTTGTAGCCTTGTCTCCCACTCTTGCTTTATGCTTCAGGCTGAGCAAGGCATTCATCATCTGTGAGGTCAGTGACCCTCCCCTATCTATCTATGTAGGCCACAGGGGTAGAGTAGCACCCAGTAGGCAATAGGGTCTCAGAAGTTATTTATGAAGGAAATTGTTAAACCAATTCAAAGGCTTCCTAATCTCTAATCTTCTTCATACAGCACTAAAAATAGCATAGCTAGGCAAATAATAGTTGAATGCATATTTCCTACATTTATTGTATTGACAATGTTGCCGACTTATTAATGAATATGTTACAGTAATGGAAAAAATACTATTGTTTTTTAGAGGAGGAAAAACATGGTATTTGTCATTCCAAGACAGAGGTACAATCTTATACTTCATTTTAAGCCATAAAATATCTTTTTACTCAAATAGGTATCTAAGCTATTCTATAGGTGACATCTAAGAACTTACTTTCAAACCAAATAATTTCACAAATATCTGACAATGCACAAAAAGATAGCTTTGCTTTTCATGTGTGTTAAGAAATTAATGGGTAATCACATAGTCCAGGATATTCTATATTTGTTTTCCCTTTTAAGACTACCTATTAAGGGTACTTTTTTGGCTGATGAGAAACACATTGTTGTATAAACAAATAGATCTGGAGTTTTTGACTAAAGAAATGTTTTCAAAGTGTTTTTCCTTTTGTTTATGTTGTCACTGCTTAAAAGGCACTGAGAGATAGAGAGATAGCCCCTAGGAAATCTCTACCCTGGCCTCCTTCACTAAGGTCCAATATTTGTTATGGGAATGAAAAATGCCTGCCTGCTTAAATTACAGTATTAAGTCATTCTGCCACACAGTGGAATAAAGTCATATGTTAGCGAATCATGATAAAATTTGATCTGTTGTAAGGCGGTAGTGGGGAGTGGGGTGGAGTTGGATGCCTTGTAGTGTTCCTTGGATTAATTAAATAAATTCAATTATAAGATTCTTATGTTTTTTAAAAAATTTTAAACTCAAAATATTGTATGATTCTTAAATAAAATGGTAGTCAGACAAAATTATGTCAGTATTAATATGCTTAAAATTTTGAAGAGAAGTGTCTTTACCCAAATGTATATTATTTTTAAGCAACAGAAGTTACCATTATAATCTAACCCCAGTTCATTGGGCTAACAGACAGTACATGCCTTGGTCTTTACAAAGACTACAAGAGTAAGAGTGCCTGCTTGAATTCTCACTCTGCATCTGACAAGTTGTAAGACCTTGACCAAATTACTTCTCCGTACTTCAGTATTTTTATAGCATAATAGTTTATGCATATTAAAGAATAAAATAATGATACATCCCAGATGTCATTGTAAATATGTAAAATATTAATTAGAGCATAGAAGAGTGTTGAGGAATAGCACACACTCAATAAATATTATGTATTACTATATAAACAAAAGGGTTTGGAGATTTTCTTAGTGAGGAATTATTTCAAATGTATTTTATAATGTTGAGCTAAATCAATTATTCCAAAATACATTTGAATGGATAATAATGCACTTCTTATCTATTTTAAACCAAAGGCAAGACAATCAAAAGCGAACAACAAAAAAAATCACTAACCATTGAGCCAGTAGTGCTCTGAAATGTCCGTTCTGATGTAGTGGTGGTCATGAGTAGGCCCAAGGGATCGGGTGAATGCAGTATCTTTGCCAAGGAAATCAGAAGCTGTTCCAGAGTAGAGGTACTCATCTGAGAGGGAGAAAAAAGTACACAGAGCTTTTAAGAGTACAGCAGTAGATGCTATTTAACATATACAAATTTTACAGCATGACACCAAAGATGTTTGTTGCTTAATATCAGAATGTATTGTTTCATAAATTTCACATTCAGATTTTGAAAATTTATCTCAGTTGAAGAAAGGATAACTCAATTTACTTTGGTAAGGTGATGCTGAATACTTGAATATAAAACAGGCCAAATTCTTCTGAATTAATAATTGCGCATGCATCAGCTTCCCTTTTCAATAAATAATAATAAGCAATTCCTCTTTCTCCTCTCCCCACAAATAATTCAAATAAATATCATAATTAAGAGTTCCTCTTTAGAATAAGACACAAAAAATATGAAAAGCTAAATGCCATAATGAGGAATGGATTGTGTAATTAGTATTTACTTAACTGACACAACCTCAATGACCACGAATTTTCTTTGCCTAACCTCTGCTGAAAGGGAGCTTTCAGCACTGAAGTCATTCTTGGTAATTATAACATGTTGCATTCTTTGTAGCTAATCATGTCTCTAATAGTTCTGATAAACAGGAATTCTTGAAAGGGGAAAGATGTTGTCATTACTGCATACCAAACTTCTTTGTTCTGTTCTTTGTGTAAAATGCATGTTCTGTTTCACCAGAGACAGAAAGAAAGAAAAGAGAGAAGGGGAATGTCAAGGAGAAAAAGAGACATAAAGGAGAGAAGAACGAAGAAGAAAGGAGAAGGAAAAGGAGGAGGAGAGAAGGGATGGTGAGAAGGAGGAAGAAGGGAAGTAAGAGGAAGAGGGGGAAAAGCGGAGGCAGGAGAAGGGGAGGACAAAGAGAAAAGAGAAAAGGCAGGTTAGAGAGAGGAAGAAGATGGAAGGAAGGGGAGTGAGAAAAACATAAGGGAAGGAGAAGAAGGGAGTAGGGATCCATGTACCCTAATGTTAGTCAGGGTGTTGGGTAGGGGTGGGGTGGAGTGGCAGGAAGAAGGCTGTCCCTGCAGGAGAATATGTTGTCTCTTTGAGAGGTAAACCTTTACTATTTCAAGAAACTTGTTAGTCAGCCACTTGGCTTTACATTTAATACCACAATGTAAAAAATGGCTAATCCCTACAAAGCATTTAGATTTTATGAATGCCTAAATATGAGAACAAATACATTGTGTTGTCACTGAAATTTATTTTTGCTCAGAAACGTATCTTTAAAATTCTGCCTTGTATAAGAAGGCATGAAGATACTTTCTATAGCCCCTGTTTATATCCATCTAAATAAGATTTCAGTGAACAATCAGAGATAATTCAACCTTAAGAATGAGATAGCTAACTTCTAAAGAAACACACACAGAGAGAGAGAGAGAGAGAGAGAGAGAGAGAGAGAGAGAACTCCATGTAAAGTAGACATAGATTAGGTACTGCTTCCATCCTCTTACAGTATTTCCCTACAATGTATCAGGTAAATGGCAATATTTCATTGTGGGCATATTTTTTAAAAAGAATAAAATAATAATAACAAAGACATTATTAAAAAGTTTGGTAAACGAAGCGAACTGTCACTTTGAAAACTATAAAATTGCAAGTATTTGAATGTTTTGTTAGGAAAAATATATTTCAACATAAAAATTAGATCTGAATATCCAGGCTTTCAAACTTCTTTCTTGTACCTAAAATTACTTGGAGATTCATAAGGGGTGTAACAACTGCCAACAATCTATTGTTTTGTTTTGCTTTTTATTAAGAGTGTGCCAACTCCACTTCACAAATCAGAATCACAAACCATGTTTCTCATTTTCTGAGAATAATGCCTGACCATTAGTCACATAATTTTCAAAAAACACAAATACACTCATGTTGTCACTTCAAAGGAAAATCACTAGTTTTCACTAAGTGAAAATTAAAATGTCGTGGTGCTTCACTCTTATCGTCTATTCAAACATTTGACAGACAAGTTAAATAGAAAGAGACTAAAGTCATGAACCAAACCAAGACAAAAGGAGTCCTTATAATGGTTGAAATTCAGAAGTCTTGTCGACATTCCTTGGAACAGACTTCAGACCACACAGCACTGCTTCTTTGAACAAGATAGCTATCTCATAAGAGAATTTAAGATGTATACAAAGTGAGAGAAGACTAGCTACGCTAGCAGAAATTTCAGTTTCCACTGATATAATCAGGTTACAGTGAAATTGCAAAGGAAGATGTTATAACATTCTATTATCTGTGTTCTACAGCTTGATTAATTTGATTTAATTTACCCACATAGGGAATTGCTAAATTTAATTTCCATACTAAGTCAGATAGGGAGATATTACAACATAAGAAAATCCCCAGACATCCAAATATAAAATATAGAACACATAATTATGTGTTCTTTTACATTATAAAAATTCAATCAGAAGTTCATTTAAAAAGTAACTGTGCAGACACCATGGATTGCTGTGGCCTTCCTTTACTGAGAAGGATGCTTAGTACAGACAAATCTGGCACTAAAATAATGGAAACAAATTGCTGGTGGAAGATTAGTCAAAAATTACTTTAACTCAATAGGAAAATGTGGTTCAGTCAACAAATAACTCTTAGAAAACCATTTAAGGATAAGAACTGCCTATCATTGATCTTACCTGTCATTACTGAAGCAAAAGGCTGCTGAGGATCGAAAGGACATTTCAGTCTGCCAGACTCCAAATTATGTGTGTCTAGTTTGAATATAACATCCTGTTATGAGAAATATTAATATCAGTGAACTTTTTAAAAATATTACAAACAGTAAGAATGTGGGAGATACCAACTGAATTCCAACTCATGAATTTGATAAAACTAATTGAGTATACAGCATGTGCATCATGCTGGACTCCTTAACTTTTTAGCAAACATATCTGGCAAGACTTAATAACCATGTTTTGGTCTCCCTTTGCCCAAAGTGGCAATGATAATACTGAGTGAGTTTTTCAAATGGAAGTAGTAATGTACTCATCAGTACATTTAGTCTTCACCATTATCAACATCAAAATCACCACTAAGAACACACATTTCTTGAGCTTCATGACTAACTTATTAAGCCTAATAAAACCAACTTCATCTGTTAAGAAATAGATTTGCTATAATAATCATACTTTCAGGATAATGATTATGATTTATATAACTAAGCATCTTCAACTATGTCAAATGACTTAAACCTTGTAATAGTTTTTAAAATTATAGTAATATAAAAGTGTTCTAAGGCAGACAGTTCATTTTCAAGTTGTTGATACATCTGGGTAAAAAAAAAATCATGTTGTAGTATTTCACTATTACGAAAACACTGTACACATTAAACCACATAGTTACTTTGGCTGAAACATCTATTTTTATAATAGTGGCCACAGACAGAATGACATTGGCAGACTTTTAGTATTCGGGAAAAGAAATAACATCTTAAGTTGAACTTTCCAAGAAAAAATATGAATGTATAATGAATATGGCCCCATGAGATTGAGTGTTTCATAACAATGACAGCACTACCATCCAGCAGAAAGAATGATGACTCACTCTGTGCATGCACTAGTTACAGAAATCCTGCACTTCAGACATTCTGTCTAGGTGACGTATCTATTAGGTTATATCAGAGCACACATGTAATAAGAAAGGACCATTCAGTGCAACTTATGTAGAACACAAGCAACAAAGCAAAAGAGACAGAGAAAATTATGTGTTATGTTGCACTTCAGATCTTTGTTTTTCTTTTGAACAAGACCAATAGTAACTATTGCCTAATTAAAAAAAAAATATACTAAATACTAATAGCAATTTAAATAGCCTGGTTAACAATTTATGGATCATAATTTTAAGTAAACACTTTAATACAAATAATAATGGTACTTAAATAGGTACTAATCTAATGCCAGCAACTTTATGCCCTTTATCTCATTGAATTCTCACCACCAGCCTAATAATGTAGCTGGTGATACTTTAATAATTCCAGACTTGCAAATATCGCATTGAGGATAGAAAGGGTTACCGATCTTATTCTCTCACATAGCTAGTAAGAGGCAAAGTGGAGGTTGAATTAATGACTGTCTCCAAAATTTATCCTCTTAACTCACCTAGTCTCAGAATTTCAAACACATAGATTTAAAAATGTGTTGAAGTTAATTTGTAGACTCACTGTGACGACAATGTGATCAAATCCAAGTATGTTTTGTTAGCATAGGCCAACTAATGAAAAGTTGTAATAGTGGAACTGAGCTATGAAAAAAAGTTTAATGAGAACACATTTAGGGCACGCTCCCCAACTGCGGATGGGGTCAGAGATATGCCAGGGGAAAACAACTGTGTATGGTGACTCGGAAGCATATTTAAATATCATTAAGGGTACATTATTCTCCACAGATCAAATAGATTTATTGACTCAAAAGTCTGTAATGGGATATTGTAAAGAGAAAAGTGAACTGAATCCTGATGCCCCGGAAAATTATAGTAAAAAGCTGAAAAAAAAAAGGAAGGGAGGCGGGGGAGGGAGGAACTGAGGGAAAGAGGAAGGAAGGAAGTATTAAAGAAAAAACAAATACCCGGGAAAATGTAACAGTGGACCCAAGGTACTAGATAAACTCTTACAATTGTATAGACTTCTGTTTTTGAATACAATATTTGATTAAATGATCCATGGAAGCCCATTATATTGATATTTGTGGAAGCTGAGGACAATATCTACTGGAAATAGAAGATAGCAAGAAAGCAAGTTTCCTTGAGCCAGTCAAGGACACATACAAGAAAACAATATTTAAAAAATGGATGATTCCATGTGCTTCCTGAAATAAGCTGACTGAATTAATGGCACTCTATATTTTGAGACTTCAACTTTATAAGATTGCTTCTATGAAGTTCCTTATTCTTGATTAATTATGCAAAAAGCACCTGTCTGAGCTACACAGGTGGAAATATGGGCAGAGAAGTAAAGATGATACAAGTAGGTAGGAATGATAGTAAGAAAACATTTAATGATCACAACAGCTAAGCAACATTATTGTCAATATCATGGCAATTTAAAGATAAGATCTGCAGCAGCAGAGGGGAGGTCCCAGAGGAAACAATACCAAGCCAAGTATTAAACAGCTTTCAAGGTTTCCCAGCACTGTGGGATACA
The DNA here is from genome assembly GCF_000951035.1 of Colobus angolensis palliatus. Taxonomy (NCBI): domain Eukaryota; kingdom Metazoa; phylum Chordata; class Mammalia; order Primates; family Cercopithecidae; genus Colobus; species Colobus angolensis. The sequence goes on along the minus strand of NW_012121154.1, from coordinate 1,988,753 downwards.
AATATTATTTTATAGAAATATGTAAAATATACATATTGTGTATATCCATGCCTCTTTAGCTTTCTGTGTTTCTCTTATCTAGAAATGAATGAATGTTAAGTGACTAGAATGAAGCAAGTGCTATGCCAAATAGTATGCAATCATTTTCTCATTTTTATTCTGAAAATAATTCTGTGAAATAGTTACTATTATCATTATTTTACTGAATAAGCAGAAGCATAGAAAGTTTATAGAGTATGCACACAGCAATGGAGTTAGTAAATGACTGGAACCATATTTCAAACTCTGGCCATCTGTCCTCAACTTACTATTAGAAGTTGTTGACAGCAGCACTGACTTCCTTCCTAAATTCCAGCTCCAGTTGGCCACTTGGCATGATCTATTGAACATGCCTCAAACGCAAAATGTGCAAAACTAACTCACCATATTGCCCTCAAACTTGCTACTACTCTCACCTCAATAAATAACACCACTCTTCAACTCACTGGCAAAGTCAGAAATCCGGGATTCATCTTAGCTTTTCCCTGTTTCTTCCCATTGCCCCAGCCACACTGCATAGCAGTCCCTGAAGTATACCTTCTTCTGCTCCTTTGGTGTATTGCTGTTCCCTCTTCCCAGCCACCTTAGGAGGAGCCTTATTTATTTGAAAATGGAAGGTCCTTCAAAACTCCCTCTAGAAGTACAATGATTTCTTGGTACTAATGATTCATTTAAAAAGTTAATAATTTTCAAGCAGGGCTGCCATACAATTACCTGTATACCAGACCAGCTGAAAACTCAAGGTTCAATGCCCCTGTTTACTCATAATTCTCTTATTCATGAAACTTGTAAGTTTGACTACCCCAGAGCTTCTTGACAGTCCCAAGCTGCTAATTACCTACTAATTAGCTCCATCTAAAATCTAAATTCCCTTTCAGCACTTGTGACTTTTTTTTTGTTTTTTGGAGACAAGAGACTTGCTCTGTCACCCAGGCTGGAGTGCAGTGGTGCAATCTTGGCTCACTGCAACCTCTGCCTCCCGAGTTCAAACAATTTTCTTGCCTCAGCCTTTAGAGTAGCTGGGATTACAGGCACGTGCCACCACGCTCGGCTACATTTGTATTATTAGTAGAGATGGGGTTTCACCTTGTTGGCCAGGCTGGTCTCGAACTCCTGACCTCTGGTGATCTGCTTACCTCGGCCTCCCAAAGTGTGAGCCACTGTGTCCGGCCAGCATTTGTGACTTTTAAGAAGCTATAGAACAGTATTTGCCCCCCTCAGCAGGTTGTGAGTTTGGCCTTTATCCTTAGGCCTCAAAACACATTCAAGCTGTGGGGCTATATCACATAATTATACCTTATGCTACGAGCTAACATTATATATTACCCTGCATCAGAGCTAGACAAGAGAGCATTACACCACCAACAAAGAGTGATGGATTCAAGTTTCCTAGTCTCCTAGTGGCTCAGAAATTTAACTGTCAGGGTTGCTTTATTTTCAAACAGTTGAGTCTGGGCTGGTTAGACAAGTTGGTTAGAAAGCAAAATCTATCCATCTACAGTTGTGGGTTTCATTTCTGTGTGAATCAGTTAAGTCAATGTAAAGAAACCTTTTCCATAAGCCCAGACTTTACTTTCAAAAACACAGCCAATTATCCTGCAAATATGTGTGGTTACTCACAAAAAGTACAGTCATGCATCACTTAAAGACAGGGTATGTTCTGAGAAGTGCATCGGTATGCAATGTCATCGTTGTGTGAACACCACAGAGTGCACTTACACAAACCTAGATAGTATAGCCTACTGCACACCTAGGCTATATGGTATAGCCTATGGCTCCTAGATTACAAACATGTACAGCTTGTTACTGTTGAATACTACAGGCAACCATAAGACAATGGTAAGCATTTGTGTATCTAAATATATGTAAACATAGAAAAAATACAGTAGAAATAGGGTAATATAATCTCATGGGACTACTGTATTATATGCAGCCTGTTGCTGATGGAAACTTTGTTATGATGCACATGACTGTACTTACATAAACATGAGGATGACATTGCACATCACCAAGAAACAACTGGGAGCACTTATCCTAAAGCTCAGTTGCTCATGCTTGCTCTAGAGTTACACTGCCTTGATTCAATTTGTTGCAAGACCATTTATTAGTTGGGTGATTTAGCATATTCTTTATTCCATTGAGACTTAATTTTTACTAACCTGTAAATTGGTAATTATAATAACACTGGCTTTATTAAGAGTGTTGTGAAATTCAAAAGCAATAATCCATGTAAAGTGGATTGCATGAAGTCCATAACACAAGGACAGTAAATTAAATTATTGGTAAATAATTTAATTGCAAAAATGTGCATGTTTCTCACTTATTAAAGTGCTAATTGATATCTGGAATACATTGCTCCTAATTAATACATCCTTTATTTCCATTATGCCAATTTGGTCCAGCTGAAACAATAAATTCATTGTGCCAATGACTATAAAATTTTAGCAAAATTATTAAAATATTCTTTACTTAGTGTCCACTATTATACATAACAGGTCAACTTTATTAGATGGGAAAATGAAATTATTTATATAATGCAATTCTACTACAAGATCTTATAGAAAATGAATTTTTACCAATGACAACATTCTATATATATATCTAGTTAAAAAGGAAAGTCAAGAAAAAATAAAGACATACATGGAGCCCATTAAAAACAAATGCTTTTAACATTTTACACTATTAATTTTGATCATCCTGCTAAAAACCACTTTTAATAGAAAAACATTTTTATTAGGTAGATCAAGTATATGGTGAAAATGACTCCCTAGAATGGCTAAGAACATAAGTTACTATATTGCTCATAAACTATTCGTTTTTTGTTTTGTTTTGTTTTAAAACAGGATCTTATTATGCTGCTTAGGATGGATTTGAATTCCTTGGCTCAAGGGACCCTCTGACTTCATCCTCCTGAGTTTTGGGATTACAGGCATGCACCTCCATGCCTGGCCATATATATTTCAGTCTTTATATTCAAATCTGCCTCTTTTATGTCATAGGAATTAAGTAACAACGTATTACAATAAATTATGCTTTTCATGCTTTTTCATTATTTACCTCCTTGTAGACTCCAAGATCAATATATCCACATATTGGATGAAATGCTCCAGTTCCACACACATATATGTGAGTTTTGTTATATGGCTGAAGTACTCTGATGAAATTTGCACATTCTGTCTATTGGGCATAAAAATTAAAAGCATTAACACACAATTCAGGTTTTTGAAATATTATCATTTATGCCACCTGTTTTCCAAGTAGATTAGTCTTCAAAAATAAGAGCACAAATGAAAAAGATTTATGAGAAATTCTAGACATCTGTTGTAGCAAAGGAGGCAAGACAAATATAGAAACCATGGCATAAAGGAGTAGCTTTTTAGATTTTCGAAGTTATAAAACCATTGAACTAATCAGAATTAGGGTTAATTAGAATGCAAGCCTCTAAAGTGGTACTCAGTGAGGCCTAGAAAACGGATATAAACAGAATATGAATTAGACGTCCATATTTAAAATTTTCTCTTTTTTATTTTTTTAGAGATGAGAACTCTCTATGTTGTCCAGACTGGCCTCAAACTCCTAGGCTCAAGAGATCCTCCTTACTCAGCCTCCCAAGTAGCTAGGACTACAGGCACCAACAACCACACCTGGTATCCTTGCTTTCTACAAGAAATACGTAGAACACAAAATCTATCATGATCTGTTGTTACCACATAATTTATACTATATAGCTACTACTGTGTGCAATGTCATCTGTCTCAGCTACACTGAACAAAACACTGAACGCAAACGTGCATCTCTACCTATGTATTCTATTCTTATTGACCAGATGCCCTACCACTTTTTGCCATTTACTTTCCTATGTTTCAGAGCCTTTAAGAATCAGATTATTTCTGGTTAACTTCAATAATCCCTGTTTTTCTCATGGACTTTTTTTACACCAAGTCAAATTTTTGAAGAAATTTTCATTTTTGTTTTGCATAAGCTTATGCCTAAAAATATTTCCTTATGTCATCATTATCTTTAGAACTTAATTATTTTATATGCTTCAGATAGCAGTAAATAGTGACTCTCTCTTTTTCAAAGTATTTATTCTTGTTATTATATATTATTTTCAGTCTATCTCCTGCAAGTGATACTGTATCTTTACATAATTGTTGGATACAATTTCTTAACCATGGCTTCATGATTCTTAGATCCAAAAATACCTAAATAAACACTGGGCTGGAGTACACTTTTATTCTAGATTGACTTTACCCAGGAGACAGGCAAATGTTGGGTTATTAAGGAAGTTGGTAATCTGATTATAAACCACTGGATTTCATAGAAAAAGTTCAGCTTATTTCTGCCCAAGTGGCCATAGGTTACTCACCAATCAGGCATGGACCTAATGGTCCACTGTTGTTGTTGGGGTTCCTAGGAGGAATATATTAAAAACAAACAAACAAACCCCAACAATAGATGATAACCTAACTGGTAGGGTGTTTCTTAGAATGAAATAAAATTTTTTAAAGAGGCAGACAATGACTTACTGATAGGATTGTTACGGCTGTTATGTAGATTAAGTGAAATAATATAAATTTAATACTTGTGTATTCCTTACCCTGATTTTGAGCTACAACGTTTCAACTGGCATATATATACACACACACACACACACGTATATATACACACATACACACACACACACACACATATATACACACATACACACACACACACACACATATATATATATATATATTTGTTTGTTGTTTGTTTGTTTAGGCTTCTGGAGTACAGTGGTGCGATCTCGGCTCACTGCAGCCTTAGTTTCCTGGGCCCAAGCAATTCTCCAGCCTCAGCCTCTTGAGTAGCTGGAACTACAGGTGCAAGTCACCAACTCCTGGATAATTCTTGTAATTTTTTGTAGAGATAGGGTCTTGCTTTGTTACCTAGTCTGGTCTGGAACTCCTGGCCTCAAGCAATCCCCTGGATGCATGAGCCACCGTGGCAGGTCAATACTAATAATTTTGAACAAACAATGAAGACAAAGTAATATGAGAAAAGATAAGATAAAAGTATGAAAATGTACTTGATCACCAGGTAAATTTTATTGATGACCTCATGGCTAGAGTAGGAAGTTTTATAATCCAGCCTTTAATTTGCTCACTCATGCTCGCTTTTTGAAAAGACTTGTATTCCTTTGTTTTTCCTGCACAAAGATGTTAGTGCATCGGGGAGAGCATACAGGGCAGGGAACAGTAAAATCATTTGGCTGGAGTGAGGGAGGACTGACTCACCACCAATTAGTTCATCATTTTTTCAAAAGCTCAGTTAGAATTTAGAAAGTAATTTTGCAAGATTCTGAAATAAATATTTGGATAAAGAAATATAACTCCCTCTCCAGATTTTAAATTATGGAGTCAAACAGATTAGAAGCCACCAGTGACGCAGCACTGTTTAAAAAGACAAATATGATCCAGGGTAACATTTTATACACAGTGGGGATATAATTTCGGTGATTATTTAAAAAAAAATTCTGAATCACATCTAAAGTATTTCATTTCCTTTCACTTTTCTAGGAGTACTTTATTAAAATGGTGCTAGCCCTAGAAAGTAGCCTAATATGCCAATTTCCTGACTTGACAAGGCATACCTCAGATTAATTTATGAAATTCCTCCTTCTGTCTGATTGGGCTGACATGGAATAATAATAATAAAAAAAGTATGGGTGAATCTTGAATTATCTGACACAGTTTACAAAAATGTCAGTTGTGCTCAAAGTTTTCTGTAGGGAAGTTGAGAGAGGATGGTTCTCTCAGTAGCCTAGAGGCAATAGAAAAGCCTTGGCTGCCTGAGCAAAAGAAACCTGTGAACAGAGATCGTGAAAGATAAGGTCTCCCACTTTAAATTTTGGCTGAGGTTGACATTTAAGCCAAACAATCCTTGTTGCAAAAAAAAACTTTACAATGACTTCCCTTTCAATTCATAACTTCACTTCTTTAAGTCTCAGAAATCCTGTATTGTTTTATTCTTATACACAAAGTTTCAAAGATTTGTTTAACTAGCATGATCAATAATTAACTTGATTTAATTCACTTAGTGACCAGCAAGGCTATCAATGGTAGTGTAATTCTGTGAGGCATGAAGAAAGACAACTTTGAGAAGCAGCCTTTGTAACTTTCCCTGAAAGCTAATTTGTCAGCTATTGCTCACAATGTCAATCACTGAATGTGACCAAACAACACAGGGAATAATATATTCAACTTAGGAAAAGTATTGAATTTCTCCTTCCTTCCTTTATTCCTCCTACCTACATGACTTTCCATAGGCCCTACCCTACCCCCACTGGGAGAGAAAGAAAAAGGGAAGAGGGGGAGAAGAGAGAAAGAACCAAAGCAAACATCAACTTAAGTAATATTAGATGTTTCAATATTTTATCTCTCAGACATATTCATACATATATAAATAACTAAATAGACAAGTATAAAGATGAATTCATACTTGGAGAGAAAAAAAGCAAAAAACATATTAGTCTATGCATTAACACTTAGAATTTCAATTTCTCCCCAGATACCTGGAAAGATAATAGAAAAATAGAACTACTTGTAATTCTCAAGACGTACGAAGTGTCCAATAAAATCCAAAACAGCTTTGTATCTATTATGATAATTGACTTACAATAGCTAATTTTAATTTATTTATGTTAAATATTAGAAGATACTAATGATTTAGGAATCTTATTTGGTTTTATTTTTAATGTGTGTTGCAGAATATTGTTATCAAACATTTTCTGACTTTTCACCTACATCTGTCTCTGTGCTACATGTTAGGCTTGTCTAGAAGTTCTCAGACAGGATCCAGGATGCAGAGATATCAGTTTAGGTCTTAAAATCTTTAAAATAGGGCCGGGAGTGGTGGCTCACGCCTGTAATTCCAACACTTTGGGAGGCCGAGGCGGGTGGATCACAAGGTCAGAAGTTCAAGATCAGTCCGGCTAAGATGGTGAATTTTCTCTACTAAAAATACAAAAATACAAAGAAAAAAAAATAGCTGGGAGTGGTGGCAGGTGCCTGTAATCTCAGCTACTCAGGAGGCTGAGGCAGGAGACTCACTTGAACCCGGGCAACAGAGGTTGCAGTGAGCTGAGATTGAGCCACTGTACTCCAGCCTGGGTGACAGAGCGAGACTCTGTCTAAAACAAACAAACAAACAACAACAAAAAAAAAACTATTTAATAGATGGTTAACACTTCAAAATAAAAATAGAAGAACTCATATATCACATTTATAATTAAAAATGGGAGATCTAACAGTGAAGATTTCTACAGAGCAATAATCAGTTACAGTAAAAATGCAAAAGAAAACGTTTTAAAGAAAAAGATAGAAATGACTATTTAAATAAAGTCTATACATCAAATAAGGTAACTGATAAAATGATAAAGAATATGTTTTTCATGCTTGCAACACAAGGCATTATACTTTATGTACACTCTATACATATTTATGTTATTATATATGTCTACATATACGTGTGTGTGTATATATATGTTTTATAAATCTGTAAATAATTAGCACAAAAAAGGCAAACAGGAAATTTAAAAAAATACAGGCCACAGGGATATGCTATTTAAAAATTTTATTTTACAACTATATAAGATGTTTAGAGTAATGAAAACAATTCAAGCTAAAACAGCAAAAATAATTTTCTTTTTATTGGCAAAGAATATACATATTGTATTCATTCATATGCATTTGTATTAAGCATTAATTGTATGTTGTATCCAATATTAACAATGGTATAGTAGGTAAATACAGCCTCCGTTGATCGCATAATGCTGGTTAGAGCATATGAGGCATAAACTTTCTGGAGGGCAATTTGGCAACATATTTATAAAAATTTTTATGTTCTTAACTAATAAAAGTCTACTCAATAATCAAAGATGTTCATAATATTTACATAAAAATTTTTCATGTACAGTGTCATTTTCAATAGTAAAACTGGATATGTACCAAACTTCTAACAATAGGGGATTGATGAAATAATACATAAAGAAATGCAGTGTAACTATTAAAAGTAGTGTTATAAAAAGGAACTTAATGACATGGGAAAATGCTCATGGCAGTCTGTGAAGTAAAAAAAATAAGTGTTTTAAGTGATTATGTATACAATGATATCATACTGAAAAATAGTAAATAGATAAGATAGAAAAACATCAAAATGTCACAGTTATCTCTGGTCAGTGTTCATGGGGGAGGTATTTATAAATGACTTGTGTTTTCTTTTTTTGCTTGTATATAATTTGCAAACTTTCTACAATGAACATTCTATTTTAGTTTTAGACTTTCTTGAGAGAAAGAAAGGAAGAAAAAAAGAAAGGGAGAGGAAGGAAGGAAGGAAGGAAGGGAGGGAGGGAGGGAGGGAGGGAGGGAGGGAAGGGAAGGAAAGAAGGGAGAGAGGGAAGGAGGGTGGATATAATCAAAGAAGTGAAGTTCCGGAAGACGCTTTAACTCTGTGTAATGTCTGTGTGGACAGGCTGTGCCCTTCTGTGGTTAAACTGACAAACAGAGCCAAGGCTACCCTCACCCTGTGGTTTCTTTTGCTTGGAGTAAGCTGTTGAACCCACAATTATATAGTCAGGACTAAAGACATTTCTTTAGTTACTTTCTTTTGAATAACTTTCCACTAAATAGAAGCAAAATACTACCAAATATCTTCCTGTCACCTCTACCCTACTTTGGATTAAACTGGGCACTATGTTCAACTAAGTGGAATAGTTCCCTTTTGTTTCCTCATCTTCTACTATCCCCACCCCAATTAGCTAACTTTCATTAGGGTAAATAATTCACTGTTTTGCAGTTATATAGTACTCTTGTGTAAAGGGACAGTCTTTCCAAACACTTGTTAATCCTAAACACACTCTTGGGAAGTAGGTAAAAATTACTAGAGAGAAAGGAGGAGAGAGGGTAATGCCAAACATAATAAAAGATGTCAATAAAACCACAGAGCTGTCTCAGTTTTCTGTCGGCCAAAATCTATGTAAGGCTGTTAAAAATGAGGATCTATGTTCTGGTGATATTACGGAGAGAAATAATTTGAAGGATATAGTTTTTGGATCTTATATGTATATTTTATAAAGTTATGTAAGAGCACAGACCTTGGGGCAAGACTTTTGGATTCAATCCCTGGCTTTACCATTTACCAGATGCATGATATTGGGCAAGCCATTTAAGATTTTTGGCTTTAGTTTTCTCATCCAGAAAATAGAAAATAATAATAAAATCTAGCATATAGTGTTGTCGTAAGGATTAAATGAGGTTATAAATGTAAAGCATTGAAAACAGTTCCTTGAACATGGTAACTGCTACAAAAGTGTTAGCTATTATTAGTAGCTCTAAAATGAAACATTATTTTAAAGGAACAAGTTAAAATGAGGCAAAAATTAAAAATTATCACTACATGATTCAACAGCAAACTACAGACTTTAGCAAAAAGCAAAAAGCTCCTCATATGTTTAATCCTGGGTTAGCAGCAAATGTACTTAAAGGTTAGAGGTGGTTGCTAGCTCACAATTACGACCAAATTGGAATAGTATGTTCTATATACACGATCCTACATGGTCAAGGATATCACCTCCAGAAAAGTTTATCTCCGTTTGCTTTAACTTAATAAGAGAGGCAATTAAGTTACTATGTAACTGGAATTAGTGAACATACCCAAGTGAGAGCACTGTCAGAATTTAAACCTTCACTGACTCTTTGACCTTGACTGTTTATCCCTGATCTACTCCATGGGAAAACCAGTTTATTGGAGTCAATTGAAAACATCCTTTTCCTTCTTGCCTCCTTATTGTATACTCAATACTGGTGAAACAGAAATATAAAAACGTTCATGGTGGTTATGCCATGCTTATACTGTCCATTAAATGAAATAATTTGAAAAACTCTCATAACCAAAGCATTTTTTTCTCTATGAGTGTTCAGTAAAGTATTGGTGCTTTTGCAGACCTGGGTACTTGTTTGGTGTTGGAATATTGAACTGGATGAAGATACCAAAGCCATGGGAGGAAGAAGAATACATTACAGAATAGTTTAATCTCTTTCATCTCTAGTGGCCGAAATGGAAAAACTGTTTCCCATTGCATTTTATGTTAACACTCCCTGATATATTTCTGCTAATATAAACATGCCTGAAAGGATGACATTAAATTCTGTTAATAACTGAATATAAAGTCAGGGGTCACCACAAGTTTGTTTTGTTTCATTTCAATTATTTTGCTTTGTAGTTACTATGTAGAAGTCATCATTTGAGCAATATCTGTATCCCCCATTAGATTGAAAGCTGCATGAGGACAGCTATGATATGAATTTCATATACATATTTAGGATCTCTAAAAATATTTTTTTGAATAAATGAGTAAGAAATGAGTGAACTAACCTGTTGTCTGAGATTATTAGCTGTCTAAGCTTCTCCTCACATCATTAGGCATTATATGTCATATTGTTTTATTTATATCATGTTGACAGAGGATTCTTTATTCATCCTTTCATATAACAAACACTATTTGTTATTATTAAATATGACGGTATTACTGAGCTTAATACCCCTGCATTATTGTGGTTAGAGGTACGATTAAAGGATGGTGCAAAAGAAGCCTCAAGATGTCCATGTTTCTGCCCCAGGTTACGACCTGTTGTCATCTTGGATTACAACTTGAATGTGATTTATTTTGCCAAAAAAAAGAGCAATTCTCCCCATTACCATAATGCAAGAAGTCAGGGCAGAAGACAGAATATCTGGCCTGAATCAGAGCACTCAGATGAGGAGAGGAGCCAGTCAGAGTCATGGCCCTCATTGCTGGAGATAAATCAGGCAACACGATTAAAGGGAGCATGCAGGACAGCTTGGACAGTGCAGAAATCAAGGTAGATAAGACCATCCCGGAGACGAAAAGTCATACTTGTCTAAGGGTTTTCTCTGCTCTTCAAGGCAGCTTAAACTAAAAGCTTCTATTAGTACCCTCTAGTTGTCTTTTATGAGTTATTTTATGTAATCATTATTACTAATATGTAAATTTTATTACATATTACTAGTTCTTATGTAATTACTAGTTCTTATGCCAGAATGCTGTCATTCATTATTAACTAATTCTTATTGTTCTTTCCATCATGTCACTACATAAAGGAATTCTTATAGATATTTTAATTTCAACTCAATTGAAATTACATATCAATTCTGTGTGATGCTAAAATAACTGATGGTTTTATGTACACTTACAAAATACATGTGCATACATGAAAAATACATATTCCTACAACTACAATCTTTTGGATGGTTTATTTTTGAATATTTTAATGTGTTTCTAATCTTTTTTTGTGACAAAAATAATATTTAGAATTAATACATTAGAATGTTTCTAGATTTCTTAAATTTTATAAATAATATCATGGCTTTCGGTAAGGTAGAGATATTTTATTCCACAGTAATATTCACATGGAATATGTTAGTTTAGTCTGAAAAATAATACACTAATACCATTAATTCAATAAAGCCCAATATAAATATTTACTCTCATATCAGTAGAAGTTTTACAAAGATAATTGTTAAAGTTTCATACTTACATTGGCATCTTTCCCAGCTAATTTACATAATTCCACCCGTTCCTTTGCAGCAGGCCAATAAATCTGCAAAACATTTCAAAGTATGTTACAATCTGAATATCTGAAACACCCTAACACTCTGCAATTCTGATTAGAGAGTGATGTGTGAAATTGAAGAATGGGTATTAAGCATGTTGTTAGAGTCAATGTGGGAAATCTGAGATTTAAATATTTCCCAAAGCCACTCTGAGAGTTTCTAAAAGAAAAGTGTCTAGCACTATCCATTTTTGTTAATCTTCTAGTTTCTAATTTAATGTATGTAACAGTAGATACATTATGTTCAGAGGTCCACAAGCTTTATCATGATGTCAACAGACTTTCACATGAGCATTTGTCTAAATAAGAGGCTGTATGTACCATGTTTTTCTGTGTTTACTCAGAGTAGCAGTACATCATAAACATGTGCCATGAAGTGTTAGAAACAACTCTCTGTCAGAGCATAAGTTCTTTCTTCAAGCCAAGGACCAGTGTGAATTTGTTGACAATAGTTAACATGCTTGGAACTCAGATGCATCTGACACTTAGCTAAATGTTTTATAAGCATTGTCTTATTTAAATTTCACAATGACCCTCTGAGATGGCTGTACTTATTCTTCCCATTTTGAGATCAGAAGACTTAGTCCCATAGTCTTTAAATAACATGTTGAGGACCACAACACTTATGGCAGAGCCACAGTCTGACTCAAAGTCCATCTGACTCCTGAACTGGAGGGGTCTCAACCATTATATAACTCAAGTGTTCCAAACTCATTGGTTGATAGCTTTTAATTATGCTTCACAATCTTGTGTTCAAGCCTTTTCTTTCTTTCTTTTAAATTCTGTCAGGAAGTTTTTGTAGGAATTCTGTAAGAAAGTTTTTGAAAAATAAAGTTTAAACAGCTATGTTACTTCATTAGCTTACAGAAAGAAATGCTCTCTGTTAAGCTATAAGCAGGAAGGAACAAGAAAAGCAAGCTCTAAAATCTTATAATATATGCTCCAGGAGTTCCGGACAGAATTTTATTATGTTTCTTACCAATGGTAGCAGAAAATATTTTAATAGGTGAGAAAAAAAGAAAATATCCTGAGGGAATACACTGAAAGAGATTTGTTAAACCTGGAATTAACAAAGGATTTAGAAGTCATCAATGTTTATATGATATTATCTTTGTGGTGAAATTTTAGGGTTTTATGTCTCTAAATAAAGAATAGAGAATAGCATTCAAAATAAACAAATACAATGAAATTTTTGAGATTTTAAACAGAAGCAAGATTGTTTACTTAGAGAAGATCTTAAGACTCACAAATTACAATCCAGATATGTATATAGGCAGGTGGTTGGGACAGCAGGAGGCCCAAGTGATGAGCTAACCTTGATAAGGTGCATAATGAAGACCAGAAAATGCTATTTATTCAGAAATGGTTTGAATCACTGTAGTTCTACTATCACACAACTTTAAATAGCAGCCAGCAGTCAAATATCAATGAGCTACAGCAATGAAAAGCAATATGAATGGAAATTAGCCACTCAGTAATAGGTCAAAAAAGAATATGTCCTCAAATTGAAAACCGCACGATCTTGCTTTAGATTAAAGTTAAAAGCAACTAAAATAAAATGGTTACATTTCAGGTGTATAGGTGGGTGCATTTAGAAAAATGGCCAGCCAAAATGGGAGACAAGGGGAAGGATGACTTGGTGGTAAGAAACAGGTTATTTATCAGATTCTAGCATTTGTGTTTGAGGGTACATTTTCAGGCGTTTAATACATAATTAAGAACAAGAGATTAATGTAAGTTAGCAAATAGATTAAAATGGGCAATGCATGGACCAATGGACAATGGTTAGTCGTAAACCCAGAATCGTGAAGCCATAACTTAATAATCCAGATGGAACACCGCAGTTGGCCACAAACTGGAGAGTTTCTTCCAGTGTTGTTTGCTATTTTTGTTTTGGTTGTTCCTTTGTTATTCATCATTGCTAGCAAAAATAGTGGACTTAGTGCTCTTTTAAAATTGTATTGGCTGGGAGTGGTGGCTCACGCCTGTAATCCCAGCACTTTGGGAGGCCGAGGCGGGCAGATCACGACGTCAGGAGATCAAGACCATCCTGGCTAAAACGGTGAAACCCCATCTCTACTAAAAATACAAAAAAATTAGTCGGGACTGGTGGCAGGCACCTGTAGTCCCAGCTACTCGGGAGGCTGAGGCAGGAGAATGGCGTGAATCCAGGAGGTGGAGCTTGTAGTGAGTGCAGATTGCGCCACTGCACTCCAGCCTGGGCGACAGAGCAAGACTCTGCCAAAAAAAAAAAAAAAAAAAAAAAAAAAATTGCATCTTGAATTCAGAGTCTTTGCTTTAGATATGAGATTATGAGATCTCTGGGTATCCTCTCACTTTTTCCCCCCTCCAATGGTCCAATTTTATTATTATTTTTAATTTTGGTTAAAAATGCATAACATAAAAAATTTATCATTTTAACAATTTTCGGTGTAGAATTCAGTAATGTTAAGTATATTTACATTGTTCTGCAGTCAATCTCTAGAACTTTTTCATCTTGCAAAAGTGAAATGCTGTACTTGCTGGTTCTTCAATATTACAGTGATTTTACAAAGGACAACTTTATGTCATTGGACTGAAAATAGTACACAGACTACTTATCCATAACCTGTCAATTGATTTAATCTTTTTAATGCACTCAAAATATATTTATTGATGCAGATCTTGTGCCTAGAATTTTTTTTTTTTTTAGAATATTTTCTTTCTTTTCCCCCTTTCTTTGTAACTTTTATTTTAAGTTCAGAGGTACAAGTACAGGTTTGTCACACAGGTAAACTTGCGACATGGGGGTTTCTTGTAAAGACTGTTTCTTTACCCAGGTATTAAGCCTAGTACACATTAGTTATTTTTTCTGATTCTCTCCCACCTTCCACCCTCCACCCTCCAAAAGGCCCCACTGTGTGTTATTCCCCTCTATGTGTCCACGTATTCTCATCAGTGAACTCCCACTTATAAGTGAAGAGAACACATGGACACACAGAAGTCCATTTTATAAGTATTTGGCTTTCTGTTCCTGTGCTAGTTTGCTAAGGATAATGGCCTCCAACTCCATCCATGTTTCTGCAAAGGACAAAATCTGTTTCATTCTTTTATGGCTGGGCGGTATTCCATAGGGTACATGTACCTCACTTTCTTTATCCAGTCTACCACTGATGGGCATTTAGGTTGATTCCATGTCTTTGCTATGGTGCTAGATTAATATTTCTTTGAATCATTTCAGCATGAAAGATCCTGTTCTTTTTTGTTTGTTTTAGATGACAATCAGGTTTAATCACAATTCAGGAATACGTATAGGACAAATATCTATAGATTTGTTCAGAATTACATATCATACAAATATTAATAATGTAGGAAACAAAAATATATAAATCATATTAAGTAAATGAGTCTTAGAAAGGATAAAAGGTTTTAAGGGTTTTATTTTTTACTTCAAATCATAGTATTGGGTGATTGAGTTAAATTATGAGATAAATTATGCCACCAAAATTAAGTGTGAATATATTCATTAGTAATTCTAAGAGAAGGGGCTTATTTAAAGAATGACAAAATGCGGAAGCAATCGTTTTTGAAATCTAAATCAAGATTTCAAAGTTAGCATCAAGTAGTTACTCTTCATTAACTGTTTGTTTATTAGACATACTATTATGAAGGGCCTTCTGTATGTCAGCCAAGGTGTAAAATTGGGGTGCTTGGATCCGAGTCAGGACGGGAGAGACCGAGTGAGAAAAGAGTACACAAGATGAAACCACTGTGCCCAAGGAGCACTATGGAGCGCTTACTGGTAAACAGCGTCTTTAGCGGTCTCTACTTTTGAGCCTCTGCTTTAAATTACTTGCTCTTAATAGTTTCAACTCTAATATAATAGTTTGGTTTAGTTAGGTAGTTTCAACTCTAATTTTGTCTCAGGGACTTGACACCAAAATAGCAATTGCACATTTATTCTCTTTGTAAAGGAATACAAATCTGTAAAAGATGCTTTAATGTTTTTGTTGTACATTTTCAGTTATTGCTTATAAGTCACATAATTGTAATTTGAGTTGCATCATCCTAGTTGATGAAGCCATACAACTAATTACAAGCTTCAGAGAATTGACTTTTTGATTAGCAAGTAAATGTTACATATAAGCACAGGGATTCTGAGATGGGATCATAAAGAAAATTTTACTTCTTAACGTAAAATTGAAACCTTCAAAAATAACGATTTATTGAAATTACATATTGGCTTATTTTGACACATGCTGCCAAGGTTTAGTAATCACAAACAGAATTACCTTAAATAAAAACAACCCATGATATATCTGATTGTCTTTTAGACTGTAAACATTTACTTAGAAGGGAAAAAGAGTCATTATAGCTGTGTCAATATTGAAAAGATGTCAGTTTAATTATGATTTGTGGTGGACTTTTTTCTTACAGACTACCTAGTCATTAAAAATAAAGAAAATTTTTAAAAATATTCATTTTTATTTCTAATTGGAAAATAATTTAAAGAGACAGAATTTCCCTTAATTCAATCTAAAAACACAAAAAACAAGACGAATTCGTTTTTAAAGATCCACTCTCATTCTTACATAGAATTGGCAAAGTTTTCAATAATCTTTTGAAGTGTTATATGTATATATATCACATTATATATAATGTTTATAGAATGCGACATATAATGTACAATACACGCACATATATAATAGCATTCCACTATTTTCATATTTTTCTAGTCTCTCTCTCTCTCCTCGCCCCGTGTGTGTGTGTGTGTGTGTGTGTGTGTGTGTGTGTGTGTGTGTGTCTATAGGTGCATGTGGAGGGGGAATTAAGAGAGAGAAAGTCAGAGACACACACAGTTATATAAAGGGAAAAATAGAGATGTTAACTGTAGGGTGATTGGGTACAGAATAAGATATGTTTCACATATAGGCTGAAGTTTCAGCATATTTTGTACAACAGCCCAAGACGTACCTGTGTTCCTTAGATTATTTTAGTAGCCTAGTCAGTACACTTTGAGATTCTGTCACTATTAGACAAAAGTCACATGATATAGTTAAAAAATATAATATCCACATTATCTATTAAATGTCAACCCTCAGGATCAATAGTTAATATGAACAATTTTGAGACAGTGATTATTAATATTCTTACTGCATTTTGAATTTATTGGCAATAAAATGCCACATAAATCTTCTTGCACTGTAGTGTGTCTTGCACACAGTATCTTGACATATTAAAAGTTGCATGAAACAGCACACAACAAAGCACATGTCCCCGTTTCTAAAAGCTGATGCAACTGTATTTGTCCCTTAGAAAGTCATCCACAGATATTTTTCCTTCACTTATCAAAGAGAGTCATATCAGAAGCAGAGATGCCATTGCCTAATGGCCAGGTTTTAATTGTTCTGAAATATTCCCACATAACACTAATTCTTAACTAACCTTGTGCTGATGCACCAGATACAGATTTTAAGGATATAATTTTGGTGGGTTGTGGTCTTTGGGACCTTAGAGCTTGATATCAAGGACTGCAAATATGCGGAGAGCTCACTGTTGCTATCTATCCACGTGCAGGAGACATCAGAAATCAAATGGAGATCTTTTCTGTGGATCCAGAAGAACCTAAGAATTCCTCTCAACTTACTGATTCAGGGTATAATTACTAATTGAACAATTATTAAACAATACTTGCCAATTAGTTTTAATTTGAGTGCTAATTCTTATAGATGTAGTTGATAACAGAAAACTGGCAAACAGAAGTAAATAAATTTATAACATTTCTTCACTTAGAAATAAGAGTTTATGGGTCAACACTGTAAAACAAGTATGTCTCATAAGCCAGTCCTCATATTCTATAATTTACTGACTTACCCGTATTACTGTATTTATGTTGCCTTTATAGTATTTCACAATTGATCATTTGCAAAGGATTAATTTTTTTTTTTTTTTTTTTTTGAGAGGGAGTCTTGCTCTCTCACCCAGGCTGGAGTGCTGTGGCCGGATCTCAGCTCACTGCAAGCTCCGCCTCCCAGGTTTACACCATTCTCCTGCCTCAGCCTCCCTAGTAGCTGGGACTACAGGCGCCCGCCACCTCGCCCGGCTAGTTTTTTGTATGTTTTTAGTAGAGATGGGGTTTCACCATGTTAGCCAGGATGGTCTCGATCTCCTGACCCGTCTCGGCCTCCCAAAGTGCTGGGATTACAGGCTTGAGCCACCGCGCCCGGCCAGGATTAATTTTTTCATGCTAACCTTGGAAGGCTCAAATATTATTGTTTAAACATATATCTGTATATTTTCTTTCAGAGTTGTATAGCTTACTAGTACGAAAAGAGACCATATTACTGAAATAAAAATTGTCTTCAGTTCCTCCTTAAATAGGCTTTGTGCATAAAGTTATAGTTTAAACATATTCTTAAAAAGATTTAATAATATTTTTTACGAAAATGTAGTGGAAACTATGTGAATTTAAAATACAAGCTGTGATCTAGTTATATTGATTTGATTTGCTTATCTCTGTCCAAAATCCAAAATAACTTTTTGTCCTTTTAATATTATTTTTACTTCACTTTGAAAAAAATACTTAGAAGGGACTCACAAAATATTGCAGTATCCCTAATAATTATTGTTTCATTCATGATTTAGATAATTAATGAACAGTAAGGTGAAAATGTCAGACAATTAATTTTTAATTATTCAGCGTTAGGTAAGTTACAGAAACATTCAAATAATGATAAGACCTTATAACAACATCCAAAGGAAATTCTAATTATATCTTCTCTTTGTTTCATCTTTGGAGAAGCAATTTAATTGTCTCAAGTTAGCAAGTGCATGGTCTGTCAAATGCCCCTTGGCCTAATTCAGAGATGTCAAAACAACTGAATGAGACACACAAAAGGAAGTTGAAACTTGTTCATAGAACCTCATTAAAGACAAAAATTCAGAACCCTTGAGATAGTGGCCATCTCTTTCAAAAAACAGGATACAAGTTTTTGAATGTCTTTAAAGAAAAAAAAAAAAGTCACTCTGAATGCTATATAAGTAGTTGAACAACTAAAAGAGCAATGGTTACTCTGGTTTCCCAGGACAGGGAGATGTTTTCCTATTGCAAAACAAGAGCAACAGCGCCAAAGGTAAAGCTTGCACAGTGGGTACTGGCCTGGCCTAGACAGAAGTTTAAGTTACAGAAGGGAAGTTTAAGTTCTCCACTTTTTTTTTTTTAGATTTTTATATAAGGGCAAGCCTACAAATTTTCCAAGAAAATGTCCTTCAATACAGAAGACGGAGTTCCAGGCACAGTCTAAAGTGGTCTTTTCCATGATATTTCTTCTTGAAGACTTGGGTGCCAATTGTCTTTCCCGTTTCCCGACTCAGCTCAGGAGCCTCACCTGCATTTTAGCCTTCTACCACTATCTCTGTCTTCTACTACACTTTTGCTTATCACATCCATTTGGTACTTTCTTTATCAAAAGTAAGTTTAGTTTGAGACCTTTTCCCAGGTGTGAAGATCAATTAAATGCAGTGCAATCAGAAGATGCGAATGTGAGTCCCTACTGCATCGCCGCTTGATTTGTGACTTTAGGTAGGTGTGAGTCCCAGCTGCCCAGCCTTAAAATACAAATCATCTCCACCAAGTTAATACTCACTTGAAAGAAACGTTCAAATGCCAATTTTATTATCATCTCCCTAGAAAGGTCTTTCCTAATAACAATCTGAAGTAGTTTCCCAGGAACACCACACATTTTTTAACATAACACTTCACAATAAGTGTTATTTTATTTGTTTCTTTTTCTCCATTAACTCTCCATTCCCAAATTGAAGACACTATGAGCACAAATGTCTGACCTGTTTTATTTTTCACTATATTCTCAGGATCTAGAAGAGTATCAGGAATATAGTAGAACCTCAATAAATATGTATTGCAAGACCGGGTGCCATGGCTCATGCTCTGTAATCCTAGCACTTTGGGATTACAAGTGAGGTGGGCAGATTGCATGAGCCCAGAAGTTTGAGACAAGACTGGGCAATGTGGCAACACCCCGTCTCTATTAAAAATAATAATAATAAAAGTTAGCTGGGCATGGTGACAAGCACCTGTAGTCCCAGCCACTCAGGAGGCTGAGGTGAGAGGATTGTTTGAGTCCAAGAAGTCAACACTGCAGTAGGCCAAGATCACATCACTGCAGTCCAGCCTGGGTGACAGGAGTGCGAACCTATCTCATAAAACCAACCAACCAACCAACAAACAAACAAAACCTACTAATATGTATTGCATGAGAGAGAGAGAAATGCTAATATGCCATACAAATTAAAATACATTCGAAGAAATTCACAAATGGTCAGTAATTTAGAAGTTGCAGTCCAATTATTCTTGTGGATGGACTTCAAACTTTTGTAGTGAATACTATTCAACACCTCTAATCCATGACTCACTGAAGTTTAATAAGCACTGATGTCCGGTGTCAAGGAACATTGCTTTTTCTTCCTACCACCTTTAGTACCTGGCACAGAACCTAGCATAGTGAGCGCTCAATAATTATTCATTGAAAAGTGATCTGCAGAGTTTCCCATAGAATTGGACACAGAGAAGGAGTTCTTGTCAGAGTTCTGGCGAGGTCTGAGCAGTCTGACAACATCCCGACAGTCCATTACAGTGACCAGATGGGACCTGCACATGAGCACCCGGGCTAGAGAGCCAGCACATCCATGAACGAGTCGATTGTTTTAGCTCTGTGATTACTAGATAGCATATGCTTGGCAGGCAATGGAAACAGATTAATCCCATGAATCTAAGCAGGGTGCCTTATACTGAAAGTTAATTTATTAGGCTGTCCACATGCTTTCCATGTGTTTATATTTTCTTAATTTCAAGTATTAAATAAGAATTAAAAGACTGACAATTTTGTTTTACCAATAACTTGATTTTAAGTGAGAAGGTTATTTATTCTATTCTTTTCCCACTATATAATAGACTTCTTACAAGCTAAAGCATTAGGCAGAAATGTCTTATTTAGCCATAGAGTAAGTTAATAGAACTGGAGTCAGAAAATCATTCTGATTTATAATAGTATTTTTGTTTATACTTAATATCAAACAAGCAAGTGTAGAGTCCTCATGTATCAAAAGTCTTGTTGTAGACTTCCTTAAAGAAAGGGAAATAACAAAGCTTTTTTTATGTTAGGCAAAGAAGGGTGTTTAAATAGTCCACTGAAAATTATTATATGTAAAATTATAAACTCATTTAAGTTAGTTATTTTCAAAATATAAATGCTCAAACATAAGGGTGTAGTATTAAGGATTTCAAGTAATCCGAGTAATTTTTACAATTACATACAAAAATAAAGAAGAAAGAAAGAAAAAAAAAGAGAGAAAGAAAAGAAAGAAAGAAAGAAAGAAAAAGAAAGAAAGAAAGAAGGAAAGAAATGAAGGAAGGAAGAAAGGAAGGAAGGAAAGGATGAGAGAAGAAAGAAAGAGAAAGAAAGAAAGAAAAGAAGAAAGAAAGAAAGCGAACAAAGAGAGAGAAGGAGAGAGAGGGAGAGAGGGAGGGAGGGAGGGAAAGAAGGAAGGAAGGGAGGAAGGGAAGAAGAGAAGGAAGGAGAAAGAAAGCAAGCCAACAAATAAATCCTTGAATAATATAGACACAAAAGCAGTACTCAGCTTGGTAAGTCATGTCATTCTCTTTGTGACCCTTTGCTTTCATACTAGTTTAGAGACTCGTTCCATCCCTGCAGGTCTGAACTGCTTCCAAAATAAGTAACATTTTCATATGGACGGATCCCAATAATTCATTAACTCAGAAGTCCAACTAAGTAACATAACCAAACAGAGAGTATTGGATATATTTTTTTTACCATCAACTATGACTCCATTAAAAAAAAAAGAGTGAGAAAGAGGGAGAGGAAGACTTTCAGTTTGTATACATTATTCCTGAAGTTTACATAGAGAGGGCTCTGGATTTTATATGAATTATTGCTAGGACTACTTAAGGCTGGCTGAAGTAGAGAATGTTCACTTGTAGTCAAACTGACAGTTACTATGTAGTTTCGAATCATTTGTTTGGAAACCATGGGTCCTTAAACCATATGTACAAATGTCAAACACATTCATTATTATAATATCTACACTGAACAGGCTTCTAATGCATCACTTGTAAATGAATGATAAATAGATATAAATGTCTATTCACAGTTGACCACCTTTCTGAAGGACTATTAAAAGTTCTTCTTTTACATACTTCCTCTAACTAAGGAGATGGAGTAGGCTGTTAAGGGCTGGGGCAGGAAAATGCAGCTCCCTTAATTTAAACTATGAGAAATCTACATACAATCGTTTCTCAGCCTTTTGGCTAAGATCAAGTGAGAAATCTACATAGAGAATAGAGAATAGACTCTCTTCTGCTCCATTTTTCAAACGTATATTTCCCCATTCAAACTGAACAACAAGGAAACAACAAACCCCAAGTTCAAAATTTAAATGCAAACATTTTAAACTAACCAGTTAACATTAATCCAAATTTTACTCATCCACCTTGTGCTAGTTCAAAACCATGAACAACATGTAACTGTTTTCCTCTCTCTGGGTTTCTACCATATGTGATCTGTCTTATTATTTTGCACATTTAAAATTTTCTAAATTTCCTTGTAACTGTATTATGCCTTGTTGCCCTAACTAGGATTTGAGCAATGACAAGATCTGAGTTTTATATTCTATTACAATATGCTTAGTGATAATAATAGATACTCAATGGATTTTTGTTGAACCAAATGAAAAAGAAATGCTGGCTCAAGTAGAAGGGCAAAAGAAAAAATATTCAAAGTGTAGTCACTTATAAAGTATCCCAAGTTTTATTTCTATAATGCATATCAGTTGTTTCGGCTGCAGAGACTGACAAAACCAAACCAAGAAAAGCAGCATTATTTTATTTATAATTACACTAAGATATATATTAAATGGTGCTTAAGTCATATGTAGTTATTTGATTTTTTAAAAATGTGTTCTCTGTACATTAAATAATTAGCATATGATGCTAAATACTATGATTATAGAATAACATATTATGTAAGTCTTTGAACTAAGTTACAATCCACTCTTTCTCATCAAAGTCAGCTCCCCAAAACAGTCAAAATATTAAAGGGAGAAAACTTACATGATACTACCATAATTAAAAAGATTTGCAGCAGACCAGATTTCATGAAGTTTATATTAAATCAAGACAGAGAAAACTTTTGCAGAGGCAAATAAACTCTTGTGAAGGAAAATAATTATTTATGAGGATTAGCAGATTTTTCAATTTTTACTACACAAGATGAAAAAACTACATCATTTTTAGGATTTTTACTGGCAACAAATACCTTCCGAGGCCATGTACTGAAAGAATAATAAATTCTTCCAGATAATTTTCTTGTAGAACTAGCTAATCTTTATAAGTCTTTCCAAATAGGCAATATATCCTCTTCTTTTTGTTTGGCTGAGAAAACTTTTATGTTTCCCTTGCGTTACCTGTGTTAAACTGAAAAAGGAAAAATCAGTCTTCTAAGTCAATTAATTTTTAAAGAAAGTTTATTTTCTGCTCCCTCTCTGTAAATGTTGTATTCAAAGTGTTTGGTTCCTAAATATTCCTTCAAATGGAGGTGATTGATATAATCACCTTATAGTTACCCTCCTTTCCATGCAAGTTTGAGAGTTGAAACTAATATATTTCTGGCCAATGAGATGAAAGAAAGGGTTTTACAAAAGTATGTTTGTTCCTAAAAAAGAGATATAAGTGATTATCTATTTTTCCATTTATATTTCTTTGTCTGGATGTGACCCATGAAAACTGTGGCAGCCATCTTGCTACCAACCTAAAGATAATGCGAACCCCAAGGATGGCTGACAGAGAAAGAACTGGGTCCTCGATAACATCATTAAGCAGATGATATTTTCATCTTTGTAGTCACTCAAACTCTGAACATATTTTTATATGACAAATTTTCTTATTTTTTAATTCAAATTTAGGTGTCTTTTTTTCTGTTAGCTATCTATTCCATGCTAATTGATAAAAGCAATAGAGTGGTTTCTTACTCAAAAAAAGGAAAACTAACAAAATTACAAATTCAAAAAAATTAGAGAAACACACCACTTAGTGTATTTTATGTATCAGACATTGTGCAGTGTGCTAAAAGAGAATCAGAAGTGCATAAAAGATTATCCCCTTATTCTTGTAATGTATAATGTGGATGAAGACATATTGACACAAATCAATACTGACAACACTATCAGCTAGGACATCTGACATTGACATAAATATACAAAATGCTCCAGTAAATGTAAAGAACACTTAAATTTCCCAAGGGTGAGGGGAAGCCTTGGAGAGCAAAAGGTGAAGCCTTGGAGAGCAAAAGAATATAATTTGATAAAGTCTTTCAAGAATGAAGAGCAGTGAAATGAGCAAGAAAGTGAAATCCAGGAAGTATTAGAAAAGGCACAGAACTTGATAGTAAATTCTTTATGAAGAATAAACAGGATGCTTTGAGTAAAGTAGAAAGAGTAGGGTGGGGAGAGAGAAGCAGAAAATAGAGTGCATGTGAGAGAACAATGAAGAATAGTTAACGGTGAGACTGGAAACAGGATGGAAATGTGCTAGGAAGAGACTTAAAAGCATTGGGAGTTATATCTGATGTAAATGATGAGTTGATGGGTGCTGATGAGTTGATGGGTGCAGCACACCAACATGGCACAAGTACACATATGTAACAAACCTGCACGTTATGCACATGTACCCTAGAACTTAAAGTATAATAATAATAAAAAAAAAAAGTCAATGGTAAGAAGCCTGGAGTTTATTCAAGTTGCTAGGGAAAACTGCCAGAGTTGTATAAGTGAGTGAGACACATTCAGACTTTTAATTTTGTGACGATAACTCTCATGGTTGTGGTGAACAGATTAGATAGGAGAAAAGGATAAACTAAGTTAAAAATGGTATTATCACTCACACTAGAAAAATATATTGAAATGTTTGCCACATTATCAGCTTGGCTTGTCAGCTGAGGCTTTTGCTGGGACTGTGTCACAGCTCAAATCTCCTTTTGCCTAATACTGCTTCCTAGCTTTCCTCCCACTGGGCTGATTCCAAGAACACTCTCTGATGATATAATCTTCATCTCAGAGTTGGCTTCTGGAGAAACTCAACCTACACAAAAGTGTCGGAAATGGCAAATACCGTTCTAGATCCATGTCCTTCTCTCGCAGTGTGATCACTTCTGGGTGGTTCTGATTGCTCCATTTTGATTTAGTATTGGGGGAAGGGACCGTCAAATCAATAAGCATCATCTTTCCAGACTCCGTCCCAGAGAAGGAGTCCACGAGTATTCACTAGCTGAAGAAAGGCCTTTGGGACCAAATTTGGAATCGTTAAACTTCGGAATGGTGAAGTTGTGAGGTGTCACATCCTTGCAATGTGTGCTTATACTTGCTTTTAAGTCTAAGTCCCTATAGAAAGAGTCCTTTCTCTCAAGAAAAATTTCAGAAAAGACAAAAAGAAGGTCATAATCTCATCGATCTTCTTTAAATGCCAGAGAATTTAAAAAACAGAAACAAAAAAACAACTCAGTCTACTTAATTTTTATTTTCTAGATAGTGGAAATGTTCCCCAAAATTCTAATTAATTATGACTTTCTTCTTCTGCGATCATGTATTTGTCAAATATTTACTAATTATATACCTGCACTATTCACTCTAGTAGACTCAAAATCTAGTCTGAACAACAGTAAAGATAGAAAAAAAAAGAATAATTAAATAATTATTACAAAACACATTTTGTGAATGATTTTGCTATAATTTCTAGTGATTCTACGCTAAATGCCCATGGCAAATATGAATGATAATGGCCTTTTTTTTTCAAGAGGCACAGCCTTGTTTGTACAAAACCTCAAAGTTCACATATATTGTAAATTTTGCTAACTTCGAGTATTTTCTACAGATTTTTTTTTAAACTTTCCAAAGCGAAAAAAAAAGACCAACCAGTCACTGATAACTCAATTATATGTTGTAGGTTGCTTTAACCTAAAGAGTACAAAGGACAGCCTTCAGACCCTTAGAGTCCCAACATGTGTGGTTTCCTCCACAGGAGAGTTTGGATCTTTGCCGGGGGGCACTGAGCCAGTGCAAACCAAGTGGGTCTAAACACTGCTAAAGCACTACATTTTGACACTTATGTGCTACTGTGGAGTATCCTTAGCAATGGAGTGATTTATATAAATTGGAATGGTGCATACTTAAATAATATAAATTATTACCTTTGCATACATAATCGCCTTATGAATTATACATTTTATAGAGATATAAAGAAATATCAGTTATGTAGACAACATCTAATTTTATAATGTATTCAAATAACTTTATTTTAATGATATCATAAGATAAACTGATACTTCATAAACATTTACTTTATTAAATATTAGCACACTTCATGCATGAAACATCACCAAAGAGAGATTTGCTTAAAATAGTCACAGCAGGAAGTTATGCTATAAGAATTTATTTTAAGCAATGATCTAATACACTCAGTTCAGATAAAGGGACTTTTTCTTCCAATCGCTGAAGGCAGAGAACAGAACAAGAACAAATTCCCTTAAAAGTATGAATTGCTTTTTCTAGTATAGTAAAACTGATACATATTTGGAAAAAAAATGCCTTTTAAGCTACGTGGCATCTCTTAAAGCAAAATTGCATAGTTAACTAAGATTTTTTTCCTTGGCCACTTTCATAAAACATGTCATCCCCTGCTAAGATATTTACTGAAAATTAAGATGTTACTTGATGCCATCGATTGGCTCATGCTAGGAGTATCAGTATTTTTAAAAGAAATTCCTGAAGAAAAAAATACAGCCTTAAGAAAAAAATGGAATGGAGCTATAATGTTACATTAGAATGGAGGAGAAACTTTCAAATTCTAGTACATAATCAACTGCTTATTTTATTTTACATTAAACGATATCCAGGCTACCAGATAACTTTAATTTTTTTAAAGATAATCATATGAGCTTCTTAGTGTGTTTGGATTAAGAGAAGTAAAAATCAATTGTTAGCAGTGTTTTAGCCCTCAATTTTTCATCTGAAAACACAGATTACATGAAATGTATGTGTATACATTTGCAGAAATAATTTTTTTATTAAGTATGAGCCTTTATAAGCAATACCTCCTGTTCCTTTAGCGGACCTTAAAAACGTGTGAAAGAACTACTTAAAAGTTAATTGATTAGGGGACGGAGCAAGATGGCCGAATAGGAACAACTCCAGTCTCCAACTCCCAGCACAAGCGACACAGAAGACTGGTGATTTCTGCATTTTCAACTGAGATACTGGGTTCATCTCACTAGGGAGTGCC